>NW_009735788.1:0-1992 GCF_000703405.1 Apaloderma vittatum | reverse complement strand
GCCCTGTTTCCAGCACAAATCCAAAACAGAATCCCATATCAGCTACTATGAAGGAAATTAGTTCAATCACAGAAAAGTCCAAAACATCCACCTGTTTTTAGGCTACAGTACGATATAGAGCCAGAAGAGTTTAAAAATGTGATTGAATTTGAAAGGAAGTCTTGTCATCCAAGCTGACAAGAAAAAAGTGCTCTTGAATAGATGTGCTACTGGTGTCTTTATCTTTTCAGGAACCAACTGGCTTGATGAAATGGTGAAGGAGCTGGAATCGGCAGATGCCAAATATACAGAAGAACAAACAAGAGAGAGAACAAATGCTGAAAAGGAGCTAGGGTTATTTCCACGCCTAGAATTTGGAGATCCTGGAATATATGAGGTTGGCAGGAACTGAAAATATTGGCACTGCTCAGACAATGGCTGATCTCAGAGGTAATGGAGAGCCGAGAGCCTTAACAACAATTATGATTTGCACAAGCAGCTTGCGCTATTGCCTTTGGTGTCCCAACACGAGGGCCTCAAGAGCATAGACAGTGCTGAGAAGCCACAGGAGGCTCCAGCCCTGGACCTAGAGGGTTTGATCAGTAAGACCTTTCTTTTGGGGTTCCTGTCCTCATGCCTGTCTCGTGTGAAATGGTGTTTTGTGGCCCAGGCTGGCAGAAGCCAGAGTTGACTTATTTTACTGTCTATTTCAAAGTATTGCAAAAATAAGGCAATGCAAATTTATTATAGTCTAGTTTTAAGCAGCAAGAAGAACAAGAAAAGTAATGCACCTAATCACTTCTGTATAGGGTTAGCTATAGCTATTAAAAAGATACGTCACCAATTGCCCTAATATCATCATCAAGATCTGCAGTCGCTGGGGAGCCCCTATTGCAGCGATGATTCTGGAGAACCATCCTGCCAGTTAGGAAGTCCTACGCAGTACGTCCACTCAGGTGAGATCTCCTCACTGCAAGTCACTGAGAAGAGGGTCCAGCTTTTATACTATTGTGATGCAATCAACCTGTCAGGCCTCCCCATACCACAAAGTTTTTAACCAGCTTAATATTGGCTGCATATGACGGAGTTAAAGCGGCTGCGGCAGTGATTGGTACTGAAGCACAACTTCTCCTAGTACCACGAATATCAGCCCCAAACTGGATGTTCAAATATAAAGTTCCTTCAGGCATCATGGCACCGATGCTACATGGAGTAAATGGACTGCCCTAATTACACAGAGAGCTCAAATGGGTCATCATCATTGTCCAGGATTTTTAGAGGTAATTGCAGACTGGCCACAAGGTAAAGACCTTGCAATGCCCCCTAAGGAGATGGTGACACATGCTGAAGAAGCTCCACCATATAATCAATTATCAGACAATGAAAAGCAATATGGCCTATTCACTGATGGATCCTGCCACCTTATAGGAAATTGTCATAAGTGGAAAGCTGCTGTGTGGAGTCCCACACAACGAGTTGCAGAAACAGCTGATGGAGAAGGTTGATCAAGTGAGTTTACAGAGGTAAAAGCCACCTGGTTGGCCTTAGACATTGCTGAACAGGAAAAATGGCCAGTGCTCTGTCTCTATAGTGACTCGTGGATGGTGGCAAATGCTTCTTGGGGTTGGTTAAAACAGTGGAAGGAGAATAACTGGCAGCACAGAGGTAAGCCTATTTGGGCTGCTGAACTGAAGCAAGACATTGCTGCCCAGCTAGAGAACTCAGTTGTGAAGGTATGTCACATAGATGCCCATGTGCCCAAAAGTCCTGTCACTGAGGAACATCGACACAACCAGCAAGTGGATCAGGGTGCTAAAGTGCTCGAAATAGACTTAGACTGGGAACACAAAGGTGCTATTTCTAGCTTGGTGGGCCCATGATGCTTCTGAAAAGAAGCTAGAGTTATTTCCACGCCTAAAATTTGGAGATCCTGGAATATATAAGGTTGGCAGGAACTGAAAATATTGGCACTGCTCTTCCGTAGGTAGTAATAGCTCAAAGGAAATGGCTTGT
>NW_009735787.1:404-79870 GCF_000703405.1 Apaloderma vittatum | reverse complement strand
ATATATATAACCCCAAAACTAACATGTATGTATATTATCATTATTATACTACCCTGGTTGATATATATAAAACATAATCATTCTGATTCAAGAAGATTAGAACAACTTTTCCTGAAAGGGAGATGGAAAAAACAGCTGACAATGTAGCTGACAATATGAAGGAGTTTTAAAAAATTGCCAGCAGGTAAGGAATCTATGTTTGTTTGGGTTTAAAAACAAAAACACCAAACACTAGACACAATGAAATAGGGACTGGATAACAGAATTCATCTTTTCTCCAGAAGAACGTTATACCCAGGAAGCAGTATTGAGTAGATTGATTTGCACAAGGCAGGATTGCCTCAACATGATTTTTCTCATGTTGCAGTATCTTGCCAGTACAGACACAAGCATATTCCAAGAACTGTTCATTACAAAAAAAAACCATCTGTTTTTTCAAAGTCATATTGCATCTGCAGACTGGAAAACAAAAAAATCTTGGTTCTACCTTTTTATATAAGGTAATGTCTATCTGTAAGACATCAAAATAAAGCTGGAAGGACATAATTTTCTCTCTCCACAGACTAATAAAATTTAAAAAGCGCTAGGAAAAGCCAGAGCTTCAATTATTTTTAGTCTTCCACTCTCAGTTTCCTCTCCAAAATCCCCCTTGAAAACAAAACCAAAAAAAAAGCAAAACACTATTAGCATTTGTGTAGTTAATAGCTCAGTTGCATGCTAGTGTAAGTAACAGAGGCCATACTGCTGTCAGAGTTCATAGCCAAAGTTATCCCAGTACTTAAGTAAAAGGAAACTGCTTTGAGCATTAAGCCAAACAGCAAATTACAAACTCAAAGCTGCTCAAGACAGTCTCACACATGTAACAAGCCAACCTGTCATACTATTCCTCCTTTCAAGTGCTTGTGTACTATCAAATCTGTTTCTCCAAGTGAAGCTGAGAAAGTTCCAGAGTGGCTGATTAGCACAGGCAAGCTCTGTAATAAAAATGGCTTTTAAGAAGCACACTGCTTCTAACCCAGGTTGTTTTCTTCAAGTCCTGGTTTTGATTTAGACACAATACAGGTATTGAACAGAAATATGAGAGAAGTTACAGTTTTTGAAATACACCCTGAAATTTTACTTCTACCTTTTAAGCAGGACAAGCATCAGAAACTACTTGCGCTCCTTGGATTACGTATTTTTCCTTTTTACTCATGGTTCACCAGGCAATAAAGCAACACACAAAGGTGTTTTCAGAAGGATCTGATACAAGCTGTACTCCCCATGACCTTACCTCTTTCCCAACAGCCTCTCAGAAATGGGGAACACACACACTTGTTGACTGTTCCCATCCAACAGCAATTGCTGTAAGGACTCCTGAGCTCATTTATAGTCCCAGAACATCACTCTGACTCCTTAAAGAATTAGTTCAGGTTTCTGGCCCTTCAGTAGCTGCCCAAGAGTAAGCAGGGTGCAACAGGTTATCCTGGGCACCTTGCTCCTGGTCTTGATCCTACCTGTGACTTCTCAGGACTTCTAATGAAAGCCTTCTCCTGCCTGAGCTCCCTCCTTCAGCAAGCAATGGGAAAGATGACACTCAAGTCTGACAATGCTTGTGTTTAAGACAAAATAGTGCCCAAATTTCTCCTCAAGAGCAGGTGAAGGCTAAGGAACATCTTGAGTAAAGCAAACCCTAAGCATGTCCTGTAGGATAGGAGTCCAGATGCTCCTACACCTGGAAAACACAGACCGTAAAAGGAAAAAGTGGAGTTAGCAAAGCTGAAACAATGAAGTGAAAACATGGCACCAAGAACTCTACAGCTCAGCATTCAAGAAGATAACAGCAGCAGGACTAAAATTGTTTACCTTGGACTAGCATTTTTTAAACCCATCAGTTACAGCAGAGGCATACACTGGGGAAGGCGAGAAACACTACTGGGCTAAACAAGCAAGATGCTAGGAAACATTCCAGCTGCATCAGCAGAGATCTTTACTACCTGAACACTTGCTAGACTATAGGATCAAATAATTCTCATTCAATAATTTAAGCAAAGTGACATGAGAGCTATCCACAACATTGACATGGACAGAACATGTCAAAAAATGATGAAAACAGAAGAAGTTATCACTACACTCAAATACCAGAAATCCAGATAGCTATATACTCGTACACTTGACATAAGACCCAGAGCTGAACTATCTGCAAAGCGTTAAAACATTAAATCAAAAAAGCCTTGCAAAATTATCCAACTGGTTTTATGCAAGCCAAGCTGTTCAATCAACTTACTAGGTTTGCTCTAGTAAAATTTAGTCAGTATATCAACTCTTCTGCCACAGTTTGATTACAAAATTAGTGCCTCACAATAATAATAAGTACATACTTTTAAGATTGTTCAGTTTTAAGATCTCTCGTCAGAGGAAGTACAAAGAGTAGATTTTCTAATAGATTTCTACCAAGACCAATTCAGGCTTGATGCTGTTTACCTTCAAAGTATCAAAATAAATGCAAATCTCTTGTCCTGCAATTTGAGTACAGCAGATTAATGAGCAAGATAGGGACAACAAGAGAAAGTTCTGAAAAAGCAAACAGAAGCAAGCTGTCTTGGATTTTACTTCAGCTGGCAGCACATGCGTGAGCAATGACAAACATGATATGGTACAGATTCAAATCCTCCCTCCTGCTCCATTCCACCCTCAAAACTGGGCATTCCTCACCATCCCTCACCACATGGCACAAGAAAAAACAGCAGCAGGGTATGGTCACTGCCCACCTCCTGAGGGTCACTGTCTCAGAAGAAGTGGAGTTTGGATGTACAGACTAAGCTCCCCACAGCTAGTCCAGAAGTTGCAATAGACTTGTCATTGTTTCTTGCTGATTTTTACTTCAGTTCTAAGCCAAATTCAATTGATCTTCGTGTTTGCTACTACATCACAGGTTTTAACTGCTAAAAAAAAAAAATGGGTTTAATGATCAAAATGCATGGCTGAAAACTCCTAAAGGGCCTGAAGCCTTGTCTGGAGAGTTTTAAAACAAGGGGGGAAAAAGTTGAGAGTTTATAAAAAGATGATGATACACAGCACCAAGGTTTTTGCTGACTACCAGTCAGTAGCCCAAGATTATTTTATGCTACTTGACTCCATCACACAGCATTACCATTTTGGTACAAGCTACATACATCCTTGGGGAAGTGTGATGCACGTGAACAAGCAGGGGTCTCCTGCCAGCAGCATGAGGGGGCACTGCCTGGCAATGGCCTGGTCTTACCACATCCTTACGTAGCTATGGAAAAGGATACAGGCAGGAACAAGGGCAGCTTGGCCACCAGCCTCCTTGCAGATCAACGAAATGAGTGCCTCCACTCAACTGTTCCCTAGACAGTGCTCCTAATTATTCTGTTAAATAAGATTGTTTTAAAAAAATATAGTAAAGTCTTCAGCATTCCAACTACCTCTGAGCTGCACTGGAACAGAGAAACATCCTTTTCTAAACACAGTCCTATTTAGTACTACGTAAGATGACACTAGGAGGACATGAAAACGACATTTGCCCTTTTCACCACACCCTTCAACAGCTAACGCAGTTTCTTCACAGACAGCACCGGTATTTCAGACAAGCTGCAAATCTGAAAGATTACACATGTTCAGTTGACAATTGTTCAGCTGACAATTTATGTTTCCATAATTTCAAGGCTACACAAGAGACAACAATCCCAAGTAGTACGTTTGAGGGGAGTGGAGGGGAGAGAAATCTGCTTGTTTCAGTGACTGAACAGTTCATCCAAGGACTAGTCTGTAAGAGCTGTCCTGATGTTGGACCCTAATGTTAAGGTTCAGATCTCTTCCCACAGCTATTGCAATGATATCGAAGTTTCAGTACTGACAAGAATCTACAGAGAGCTCTCAAACAGATTAATTACTCACTGAAACAATGTTAAAATTATACAATCTTAAGGAACAACCAGTTTCAACAATTTAATACTTTAGACATAAACCGAAATCC
Organism: Apaloderma vittatum; assembly: GCF_000703405.1. Classification (NCBI taxonomy): domain Eukaryota; kingdom Metazoa; phylum Chordata; class Aves; order Trogoniformes; family Trogonidae; genus Apaloderma; species Apaloderma vittatum. The sequence goes on along the minus strand of NW_009735787.1, from coordinate 75,891 downwards.
ACAAAAAGCCTTCTCCCAGTTGAAGTTAATAAATGTTTTACTTGGGGCAATGAATTCTGACAAGAATCAGGAACACACAAAATAATCAAGCCTATCACAGCAATTTTTCAGACTGCATGCACGAATCCTGAAATTCACAGGGATGCTGAGCTCTCCTTTAACACAGACTTCCAAGGCTCCAGGTACTGCGTTCCTCCCACAGCTTATTCTGTTGTCAGACAAGATTATGCTTATCTCCTAAAAAAAATTCTATACAAACACACAGTTTCAACAGGCCGTACCATAATGATTTTTAGAGTTCTAATTCCAGTGCCGAGTAACACACAGTTAAGGCAACAATATTTTTAACTAAGAGCAAAATATTCTTTCTTATATTAAACAGGTTACCTTGCTGATTATGTGAACTGATGTGGGAATTAGGATTTAGTCACGATGACTCCGGACACTGAAATTATCTTTTAGAAGACACTGGCAGAGCTGAACAACAGAGAGTCTACCTATAAATAATACGTACCACTAAGAATCCTGAGTTTGGCAAGTGATCTTCATTGCTACCAACACATCTGTACTTTCCTGCTCTGAGCTTCCTTCAGGCCCTAGTTAACCTCTGCTCATAAAGCATCATGTGTTCCAAAAACGCTTAATGGAGAAGAATATTGGAACCAGTCACTTGTAAATACGAATCCAAACTCAGGACTATTGAAATTGCACTTATGTAGCAGCAGAGATGGTCTTAAAACCATACCAGCATTATTTTCTATCAGAATATATTTTTATTTGATGTCCTACTGGAATATAAAAAAAGTTATTTTTTCCTAGTTTAGTCCAGACTATTTAGGCCTTAAAAAATACAGTCTACTTTAGTACACATAGCTTCCCTCCATCAGAAATGAATATTAAAATACTGATGACTTCTGTACAACAGCTACAGCAACAATTTTTTACTTCCTTGAGTACAAGACTCCTCTGGTATATTGACAAACAGGAATGACTCATTCTTGGCAAACATAATTACTAACATTTTGTGCCAGAATAATCCACTGAATTCGCAGATTTCCTTATTAAAGGTTCATGTAACTCCTGGGTGCTGGACAAGCCATGAGTCAAATAACATGTTGCAAGGTCTATTTTATTTGCAACCTCAAGTACAGCTTCACATACTTCCATCACACAAAAAACTGCAAAGAAACCAAGCTATCTGCTGTCTTTTCTCCCTCCAAAATCAACACACTGGATTTCTCCATTGTCCTTCCTTGAATTCTCCAAAATATTCTGTCCATCTACAAAATAAATTCCAATAAAACCTCTAAAGGCAGGTAACTAACCACAGAGGAAAGAGCATCTTCTTCCAGATAATCTATACCCTTCCAGACTCCCAAAAATGAGCTATTCTATCCTCTCCTTCTACTGCAGACCTGTTTGTTTAATCCTTACTAATTGAAAAACAACCAAAAAAAATTTAGAATTTTGTATATTTGTTGGCCACTGCCACTGCTAGGCATGATCACATTGCATAATACATATAAAGGGCATAGAGCAGCCTTTATGTAGATGCTGTTCCTTGACTTCAGTTACTCTGGAATACATTTTAAACTAGTGATTTACAATGGCATTTCAAACAAGCTCTGAAGCACCTCTGCACCCAAACCCAGCAAATTTTAACATTGCTGATCTCAGTGCTAACAACTTAAATGTCCTATTCCCATATCCGGCTGGTGCAAATCGACATTTCCCTGACATCCTCAGGTAGCTCAGCAAGCAGGAGCAGCTCTGCTGCTGCACTGCTCATCCTCGGACTGCTGTTGTCCAACTCCAGAGAGAACTGGAAAAGCTTACTGACACTGCGTAACTCTTGCCCAGCAGGGACACCAGCACCCACTCAACTGAGAAGCTGGACAGAACACCTGACCTGCTTTCACACCAACGGTTTCAATTTTTTTTATTATTTTATTAAGCCAAGAATATAAAGGTGCTACGTAAGAAAGCCCCAGGCAAACCTCTCTAGTCAAATAAACACCACTCCCCAAGGTGAACACTAACTTTCAAAGACCTTTTTTTCCAAGAGTTTTAACAACACACTGCTTAGTTCCCTATCAGTTTACCCCATGTGTACATCTGAAGTTTTTATTAAAGTTTTTCTAATAAATATGATACCCGCTTCAATTACTAAAAATAATTTTAATAAGGTAACTTCACAAAATCATCAAGATCATGTTTCTTTTTCAAAATTAAAACACGAGAGTCATTTCCCTAAAGATTTAGTTGTACAATAGATTTATTTTATTAATATTTACTAAACCTATTAACTCTGTGCGTTGAACTGCAGAGTCTGTCTGTCAAAGTCTGGATAGGACTTCAAATCCCTTGAGAATCTGGTAATATTAGACCTAATATAGACAGAGCAATTAAGTTTTAATAACTTGAAAAGAAACTATGAGTTTTTGAATAAATCAGCTAGTTAGTTGGTGAACCCACCCCCCCTTCCTTATGTTATTTGTGGATAAGTTGGACAGTATTAATTCTGTAATGAAGATATAAATATTACCATAACAACCTGTATCTCACAAAGTCCCTTAATTATCAATTGGTTTTATTCACCTACATTTTCCCCAGACTTCTACAGGCTACTAAACTTCACATCCAAAAGCACAGGCTCTGCTGACCCTTTTCCCCACTGCAAACACAGAATTCTTGAAGTCGGATAGCTTTGGTCACCATTAGTCACACAAAGGGTCCCCAGGTGCACTGTAGAATTTGATACCTTGTCTTTTTACAAATAACTATTTTATTATTTCAGTGAATTCTACACTTTAGCTACAAGAACTTGAATTAATAACAGACACCAAATTTTTCCATCTTCCAAAGAAGAGGAAAGCTTCCTTGCAATGTGCTGATTTTGCTGGACACAGAAAACAGACTAAGGTTGTGTGTCCAGCTTTCCACCGCATATTCACCATCACTTCTCCGTCTTCTGGTGCAATTTAGATATCGTCAATCCATTACCAATATGACCCTTGGCTGGAAAAAAAAATCTTTCAACCTTGAGTTGTCTCAGGGGTCTTGAAATTATGGAATGGAGATCACAATCAGTATCTAGCTTCAATCAGCTTTTCTCTAACGAAGGACTTTGATACTTCGAAGGAGCAAAACTGACCCTTTAGCACCACTACCTCAGTTAAATGACTGGTGTTACATATGCAGAAACACATCTTGACATGTTTTTCAGTAAAAAAAAAGCGTTCATCATTGTGGCAAATATCCTGATTGGTTGTACTCTATGCAGAAGGTTAAAAGGCAGAAAGCATATATGTAGGTAGGTATTGACTTCATACTGCTGGAGAGTTGCTTAATTCTAGTTTCTGACAGACCAATACAGAAAAATTCAGAGGGACTTTTTCCAGATGCAACCAAACATAAAATATTTTTTCCTTAACTCTCATGTGAAGGAAGTTTATTCCTATGAGATTGATGAGTAGGCCTGGAATAATCAACGTTCAGCTAAAAGAATCACGCTTTAATTCTTCAGAAAAAGGAAATATTTTCAGAAAACAGTTTAACAAAACAGTACATCAGTATTATGGGAACCACTAAATTAAGACCGCAGATATCTATATCTCTCTTCTTTTATTTTCTGAAGATGTGATCAAGACATACCCTAATTCTTAGCCTGAAGCTGTAGTTCCCCACTATCTTCATTAAGTTAACAGTGCAGGTAAGTAAATCCTATTGCTTTAGGCTGGTTCTGCAGCAAGAAAAGATGACTGCTTATGCTTAAAAAACCTCACAGAAACTTTATGAGAAAAAGGGTTCTCCCTCCCCTTCAACGAAGGCAGAGGGTTCAATATGAAAATAATTATCTTGAGAGAAGAAAGGAGTATTTAGTTCTTACCCTTCCATACAAATACAAATCTGAATTATTTCTACTGATGTGTAATATTAGCCATGTCAATCAAGAGGATCAGTATTCATAATTCATTTACCTACAGATCAGACACCAGCTTAGTCTTACTCTCCTAAAAAACATACCATCATCATGCTTCAACATAAGTGAAAGCTGCAATTCACAGGGAGCTGCTCATTTAAGAAAATTTTGCTTTCACTTCATTATGCATCCTTACATCTCCGCAGTCTCTTGTGCTTATCAGAAAGAAGGGTATCAGTATGTTGCAGAGAATCCCACCTTCAAAGCAAATGGCTTTCAAGCCATTATTATATTGTTACTTAGACAACAAAAAGTAGATCTGGGTAACGCTCAGGAAGTCACCTTTACTGAGAGATAAACCCTCACATATGTGAAGATCCTCAGCAGTTTTTAAAAGAAATAGCGGTTGTTCCCAGTCATTTTCCTCTAACATATGTGAACTTTTACAAACAAGATAGCCAATTTGATATGGAATCAAAGGAACACACACTCTACCTTACCATTTTTACGTAATATGAGCTATTCTGACCGATAGCATGGACAAGGCATTAGTAGGATGGGCCCCCAGCTGCTAAAACACCTGGAGTCTAAAGCTGCAAGATCTTTTCTGGATCTTGTCAAAAGTGATCACTATTAGAACTCATAAAACAAAGGGGAAAGTAACTTAGAAAAAAAATAAATATCTCTGACATTTTCTTATGGACCTCCCCAGCCTCTTAAATTTTCAGGTATGGAAAGAAGACTTATTCAGAAACCCAGTCTTCAGACTCCTGACGGTCCTTGCATTCCTTCAGGTCTAAGCGCCCCCAGCTCACCCAAACCAACTATCAGTGCCAGAAAACACTAGCAGAAAAAACAGTGCCACAGATAAGGCAAGGCAGTCATTAATGAATGCTGAAAAGGGAAAGCAGGATGAAACAAAAACACCAGCTCAACTCATTCACCACTCACAGCTCAAACCTATTAGTATGACTTCCTGAAAAAATGGTAATCTAATACTTAAGTTACACAGTCCTGTGTGTACTTAAACCTACAGGTCCAGGTAACACCTATATTCTTTAATTTGTAATTCTACACAGTAGGCTCAAATCAAAGCAGCTTTTCACATGAAGAGATGTATATTTTCCACATCCATACAACTAACTTCCTATGCAGATTATCAAATACCCGAAGTTATGAAAGATTCTATTTGTTCCTCAAAAGCAAACAAGAAAAACACTAAATCTCTTCTACCTAATATTTTTGAAAATTTTTCTCACTGCTAGACACTATTCCTTGCGTAACTACTTTACTTGAAGCCTGTTTCTAAATTAAGAAATAACAGATTGGAGCAATAAAAAGATTTTAACTACAATAGAGAAATGCATTCGTTCTCTAGTTTTCCTAATTAGCCTCCTTTGCAAATTCCCAGTACTACACAGAAGAGCTGATTACAGTTCCAGGCTGACTGGTAATTAAAGTAACTTATTACTCACAAAATACCAGAGGAGCATCCCAGGTGCCTCTCCGAAGAAGAGCTGATGGTTGGCTAAAACTGAATTCATCCACATTGATCAGTTTCTCAGAACACTAACTTTGTTTGAAATCATTTGGGCAGATGATAGCAGGCAAGGAAAAAAAATAAATTAAAAAAATCCCAGTTTCCTCTCTTCGCAAGATGCAATCTTCAAAGCATCTACAAGGCATTAACAGTAAAGGGCTTGTTCTCTTCCCAGCAGTTATCTGTACACCTTACTACCTCCCAGTAGGACTGAAGTACACAATACCAATGCTTTGGAGCTCCTGCTAGTAGGTAAGTTTGGTTTTAGTCTGAGGAGTTAACAATGACTTTACCCCTATTCCTTGGGAGCCACCAGCAAGACATCACTGATGAGGCACCGACACCCCTTCTTCCAACAGTAGGAGCATCAGGATACAAAAAGCAACACCTTCAAAGTTTTTCATGCACTTCACAGGCACTGGCATTCTGAAGTTCTGTCTTCCATAGCTGTGCTCAAGAACTTAAAATAGAAATTTATATAAAACGACTCCCATGCTATGTATACTAAAGTAATTCCTGTACTGAAGTTATTACCTTTCCCATGGAAGCCACACAAATCCTCCTGCCCTGCTAAGTACGGAAGACTCTATTAGAACAACAGTCTTTGTTTCAAGACAGGCACGCTGATGGATAACTTATTTTAATGGCCTGTTCCTCAGGTTTGCCTCCTTTCCAAAGACAGTCTGAGTTTTCCCAACAGTTACTAGAAAAAAGTTTTAGGCAGTAACCCAAGCAGACCTACTTATTTGTAGCATATAAGCAAATCCAGTGACCAGATCCTGTATCTGCAGATCTATAAATACTTAAGTACAATAAATAATGGTTCCTTTTAAAGATCTCTTTAACAGATTTTTTTTTTAAAAAAAAGTCTGTTCAGAAGTGTAAGAAGAAAATGTGCCCATAAGAATGAAAGTCATTGGGTAAAACCAACAATATTCTCATGCTTAACAGATTTTCCTTATAGGTTATAGAAACTTCATAGTAATGTTATCCTACAGGATAGCTAAAATAAAATCATCAAGCTTTCTGGGCTCTCACTCTATACTGCCAGAACACGAAAATGTAACTGCACATAAAGCTTCCCTGCAGATACTAAGACCCAGTTTCAGAGGTTAAGACACTGACTGCAGGCAAATTACACTGTGAAGCATTGTCTGTTTTTTTAAGAACATTACACAATACCATGATAATACAAATAGGTTATGTTCAATAGCTCATCCAAACAGCGAAGCATGCAAAAAGATACAGCTGAGCAAGCAGAGAAGTGAGGGAGGCCAGCTTCTACGCTTATAGTCAGATTATCAGCAACAGCAGTGACACCGAAGGTTCTTACACTGGAATACCAGTTTGTTGTCCCTAACACATCTATGTGTAACACAGGACAATGACCATTAGGCAGGACACAGGAGTTCCGCACAACACATTCACCATGTAGCTTTATTTGTATCAAGAGAATTACTCAACAGCGAAACACTATCCACAGGTTCAGAATCAGGTCCCTCCAATTTTGCTCTTTCACTACTGTTAAATACAAGTCAGTGCGATAACCGGCTGATACAGTTCCCAGCTCTCCTCTCTACAGCACTGAAGGCACGGAGGGAACACACCCAATATTCCTTGGCTGTAATATCACTCCTCTCACTTCAGGCTTTCCAGGGCCTCTCTGGGTCATCTGATTTCCCTATTTCAGCTTTCCCTCTCACTGCTCTCACAACTCAACTTCCATGAGATGCCAATGAAAGATATTTGCCTAGGTTAAGAGCTGCACAATAAGACTTCATGGTGTTTCCAAAGTAATTAAAAAAAGAAACTGAATCCAAGGATTACATTCAAAGTAAATCTCATGCCTGAAATATTTTCACTTGAAAAAGCTTTATTAGGAAAAGGAAAGAAAAACCAAGTGAGAATACGTATGCATGTAGTTAAGTCTATACGGGATAAACATTTGCAGATTATTATGCTAAGTTTCTAGAATTCAGCTGAATCAAGCTAGGGATTACTCTTCTATTCCCAGTAGTTCTCCAAAGAGAACAGAAAGGATTGATTTTTCCCCTCAAGTGCATGATTTAGAAAAAAAAAATTAGCTCTCAAAAACATGCCAAGACAGTTGTTCGATCACATCTCACCTGCTGCTGCATGCCAAGGAGCAGAAGTGAGGGGAAAAAAAGTCACACAGGGACTGCACAAAAGGGAAAGTCTATCAATATTTAAAGGCTCTAAGCTCAACTTGGATCTTGTAAAAATTCATTTTTAGCATTAAAGGATTTCAGAGGTAGAATATATTAAATATAACGCTACAGAATATCAGGGTGAGACTCCTCTATTGACAGATTTTAGCCTAAGTTGAACAGAAGTCATAATTTCTCTTACAGGTGCAACATATAAACTAAGTATTACTGTGGAGATCCAACACTGAGAAACTGGCAGGAAGTACCTAAGAAACCTTAGAATTAAAAGAATCTGTGGCAATTATTAACAAAACATGTAAGTTTATTATTTTTAGTCTTATATTAAATTCAGTTGTACATTAAAAATGGTGATAAGAGTACTCAGAAATCCCATAATTATTTTGGTCTGAAGAAATACGTAATAATTGATGTACCAGTAGTCCTCGGATTACTTGATGTACCAGTACAGAAGCTCCCCGAGTCTGTGCTCCTGCTCTGGCAAAAGACGTGCTATCTGAGTCAAAGCATCAGTTACCTTTAATGTAAGATACGTCTTCATGATGTACCATGTAATCGCCCACTCTCTTCACCTACAAGACCAGCAACTATACATTATTGAGGGGTTTTTTTGCTCATCTGACAGGATATGGTTCTCCATTTCTCTGAGGTTATTTTAATACTCCATTAGTTTCTGTTTACTTAAAAACTTCTAATACCGTTGTCTTCAATTACGGTTAGATTCTAAAACCAAAGTTTACAACGTATGAAGTTATTGAACATCTAGTAAATGAGGGGGCAGCAAAGGAAAACTACAATCTGAAACATGCATTTTCCACAAAGATTTTTTTTAACAATGGACAAGTGGCTAACTAGAACTTGAATAAACTAAAAACTAGTATCTATTTCATCTGCTGTTTTTTCTAAAACCTATCCACTTAGTTTGTTAAGGATTCTGCATTGCTCAACACATATCAACCCTGGTTGTGTTCTACCAGCTATTTCAAGTACAAACACTGCTGAAATGCTCCAAGAACACTGAGGTGTGGTCTATCAGAAGTAAATTCACAACCTTGCACAAGGGATGTTGTTTAATAACTACCAATTTTCAAACTCAAATCACCCCAACAGTAACCACGACCCCTTTCTTAGAAACTCTGTCAGAGACATGTGCAGCCAAGATGAAGTTTGTCATCTCCAGTCGTAACTTATCTAAAGTTACAGGACCAGAAGAGAGATATTTACAGCTTTTTATAATTGTAAGATTTAGGTGATGTTATTTCAAAGAAGTAAAGCTACACAAATTAAAAGCATGGAAAATAAAAAAAGACACCAACCTCTTACGATTTTTTTTAGCACTGTTAAGAGTATTACCTCATATTTTTGGCTCATGAAAGGGAAATCGGAAGGAATCAGCTCAGATTAGGTGTGGAAGATATATTGCTATGCGCATGCTGAACGCCTGTACTGTTTCTTCCCACTCTCCTTTCTCCCAGCACTACCGAACATGCACCAAGCAACACGTAACATTAATTCACCAAGGTATGTGTTGAGCATCGAGTTCTGCACGTAACATTAATTCACCAAGGTATGTGTTGCAGAACTCGATGCTCAAAGTTATCTTCAGTTATCTGCAAGAGTGAATCCTTAAGTGCACTGTGATACCACCGATTAACACTCAAGGCCAAAATCAAGGGGTAAGTCATTCAGCTCAATATGAGCCATCAGAAACACTACTCTTTCAACTTAAAAAAAATAGGTGCAGCTGCTGTGCAGCGTTCCACAGAACTCACTCATTCAGCTACATAACTGGAGGTAGCAGGTGGGAAAAGAGGATTATAGAGTTTCCTTCTTATATCTAGAAATTTTAAAGTATGACTGATAGTTGATTGCATATTTCTTTTCTATGTTGACAGAGATCAGGCAAAAAGAGGGGAGGGAGAGGTTTCATTCTGTGTCAACCCATGACTGATCAGGGCTTCTCATCCCAGTGAGTCCTTAGACCGAGCCATGTGGCAAGGTGGATATGAAACGGCTCATATTGCTGATCGTGTCATCCTTGACCTCTTGTGCTTTGGGAGTACGACTACCTGTTCTTAACTGAGAAGTGGATCCATCTTAACAGCCCATATTCTGCAGTGTCAGAAAGTCTCCCATCCTCACACACTTTGAAGACAAACACAGAGTCTACAGGGGTCTTAAACCAGACTGCACACCCCTCATGAATCCAATCAAAGTGTTTTCTGTCATTGAAACAGTAGGAGACTCCAGTAATATTTCCCTAAGTTTTACACATGACCAATAACCCTCTCTTCACCATCATGAGGTCTATCTGTCAATTTATCTTTGATTGGAGTCCATACTGGAGACTGTTGATGAGATAAATTTGCCAACACTTCAAGAGAGTAAGACGACATTGTCAAAAAGTTGTAACAGTGTTTATAACTTCTGATCTTCATCCAGATGATGAAGACTAACACAGCCTCAAATCTTCCTAGACCATTCAACCCTTTGAGCTTCTCAGTTTACTACCCTGTGGTGTTGCTTTTTTAAATCTGTACCCCTTTTCTCATTTGTAGTACAGCTACTTGAAAATTCTAATTTCTCTAGAGCTTAAAAGTTAATCCTCTAGAGTTAAGACACAAGAGATTAACATTTTGAAGGGGGGAACATCACTGCAAAAATATATACTTCTGTACTCAAGTTTTCCAGACTTCCAGTTTCTACTTCAAGTGGTTAACAAAATATCTCAGAATAGGAGCTTGACATCATCTACTTATGAGAAAGATTAGAAACCAGGAAAAAAAGAAGAAAATCACTTGCTATATTCCTCACTCAACTGTAGTCTCCATCTCCTCAACAGCAGAGACGGATGTTCATTCCCATCCTCTCCTCAGTACTTCAGAAGACTTCAATCTGAAATGGGGCAATGGATTCAAGATTGGCAGGTGGGTCAGTAGATCTGTCACCCTTTCCCTTTCACATCCTCCCCTTTGATGAGGAAAGGAGTATTTAGCCTTTTCTAACTTAATGAACTTCTTTACACAGGGGTCCTGTCTATCACTCTAAGCGAAGTTTTGGCACTCTGCAGTATTTGGAAAGCTGGCATGTGGGAAAGTAAGAAGAGATGCTTTGGTGACATTTTCTCCCAGTTCAGTTCCCATGTTACATTACATTTCCTTCATACCTCCTGGCTAAAGTTTGGGAAAAAGTGGAATACATAAAAACCTCAAAGTGCATACGCTAAGTACAGAAAGGAATTAAAATAAGTCTTCAGGTATTTTAACGCTGGAGATTCCCTCCATGCTTTTTTTAGGAGTACATTAGCTCCTATCCTTCAGCATTTTCTGTACCCTATATTTTTTAGCTCTTCTTCCATGAATTTTGTTTTCTCTCTGATAGCCATTTTTGCTTCTGTAAATCTGTGCTAAGATAAGAGTAAGAAGGACAGGTTTCACATTTAGTTTGGCATTTAGTATACATACTAAGGGACAGGTTGTAAAGTGAAGCTCTCAAATAGGCAGATGACCCTCTGAAAAGGACTCGGAAGTGCGGACAAGGAGTCTGTGAGCATGCTTGCCCCAGAACCCACATATCCAGCCCATCAACTGCAAGCAGATCAAGCTGAAGAGATACGGTCTCACAAGTTCTTGCTAAAGCAGCACTTTTAGCACAACACAGGGTCTACTGAATGAAAGCCAGCTGTCATAGGCCTCCATTTTCTCATGTTTCAAGAGAAGAATCAAAGACTTGTCTAAAAAACAGAAGAATTTTATAAGATTTTGATAACGGCAAGTGCACAGACAAAAATAGCTACTTTCTTAAAGCAATGAAAAACATATTAAGTTTTAAAAATAAAACACAGACGCCTCTTTGGAGTCTAAAAATCCTACAGTAATATATGTAAGTGTACTCCTTTGTACAGCTACATGATATACTTTTCAGTACATCTGTCAGACAGGACTGCAGTCACACAAATTACCCAAATCTGGTTCTACACATAGGCCAGAATTAAATCTGTTCCAACTGCTGGATCGGAATTTAGGGAAAAAAGTTGAGATCTAGGCATGTTTTTCTCACTTCTTATCGCTTAAGTCCAGTGTTCCATTCCAGAAAAGACAAGCTCATTTTTGGCTCTTACTGAAAGTCCTGAACTGCTGTTGAACATTTAAAGCAAAGCCCCACGACTGAAGTGCTCACCATTAGGACATATGTCATAAACCATTACCTTACTCATTCTGCCCTCTCATGGTCCTCTCAGCCCACTAACTGACATCACAACTTAAAGCCAGTGCTGAAGCTGTTCAGTTCCACTCAGCACCTTCTGTATTATATTCACTACACACAAAAGTACCTCCAAATCTTCATCTCTCACTATATCACTGTATTTGAAATAAAAAATAGTAAAATAGCCAAGCTAACAAGGCTTGAGGACTTGCCCAAATTTCATATGTTTCTAAATATCAAGCCATGTTGGCTCCATTTTCCTCCTCTGATCTAGCAAGAATTTCTTCTGCCCCCTCTTCAGCTTGTATCCCCTGCTTTAGCCACAGGGAATCTTTGAGTGTTTTATTATTTCTGAACAGCAATCACAAAAGCCACATTATTTCTGGAGATTCAGAGGAGCTACTTTTAATTCAGATTAAAATAAGAGCCTTATTTCCAGGGTCAAAAAAGACCCCAGAACGTATAAGAAATTTTTTTAATGAAAATAATACATAACAATTTTCATTCTCCTGGGTTGAGTTCACAACATGTTCAGGGTTTAAAAAAAAGGCACAACAAAAAACAAACCCTAACACCAACAAAACCCAACATCCAAAGTTTTCTTATTCCTGTAATTCTAACCAACTAATCTTCCTGCCTTAGGAAACAAACATCACAGGTGCTCATTTCCTCCTGAGGTTCTGCATCTTTCTTCAGGTTAAGGGGTCCAGTCAGCCAACTGTGGCAGAAAGCTCAACAGAAGCACAGTATTTTGATCCCACAAAAAGGACACAGTTCCCTTAAAGTGACACCATACAGAAGTGGAAAAATGTGAGAAAGTGGTCTGAGCAGACGGGAGTCTTCAGCAAAGCATTTAGATATTTGCTTGAAACAATTTCCGTACTCAAATCTGCACACAAACTTAACGCAGTTAACAGTATGAAAAAAAAAAAATGAAGTCTTCTTGTCCCACTAGAATTATCTGAACAAGTTTCAAAAGATGCAGAAACACACAAAACTTCTGCAAGAGAGATAACACAGTCTTCATTGCCCAAACTCAGCAGCGAGACAGCTCCCACCAGGGTGCATCATGCTGCACAGAAACCAACAATCCAACTCCTGGAGGCAGATCATCTCCCCGTGGATTCACTGGGACCTCCCACATCCTGGTGGGCTAGGACACTACACCTTGAGATGCCACAAGCGCATACAAAGAACTCAAGTCTGAGCTGAAAACACTGCCAAGGTTGCTGTTAACTAGGTTGCACAGACGCAACTGGAAAATAGCACTTATCAGGTGATTACTTTGCCACAATAGTACCACCTTCTTACATCAGATTTCCAGATATCCAGTAATGCCTGTGATACTCAGATACAGGTTTTGTATCCCCCATTCACTTAAGCAGGATGAATCGCCAACTCTAGATGCAAGTATCAAATTCTGCCTATCAGAGATCTATTTATCTGTCCTACATATACACCTAATAGCAGCCAGATATTCAAGCGTGGCAAATTCAAAAGAAGATCTGGAAAGATTCACGGACAAGCGTATGATTTTTCTAGTTAAATTTTGCACATACCTGAGGAGCATGGCAAAGACTTGCAGACAATTTTAAACCTGAGGTTTAGGTCTCAGAAGTCGTACATTAGCAAGCTCACAATACAGTCTACTTAGGCATAAATATGGTTACAGTTGAAGAGAGCCTATTGTGTTGAAATGAGTCTGTTTGTTTGGGTTTGTTGGGTTTTTTTTCTCTTTCTTCAAACATGTTACTCCTATATCTATGCCTTAAAGCCTAACTGTATTACTGATGGTCTACTGCACCAGTTTGCAGCAAAATCACGGACCTAATTAGCTTCTTGTTTCAATACTTCAGTTTGATCTCTACAGTTTGTAACCAGAGACCTCAAGAGTATATTTCGTACAACCCACTCTTGTTCCAGCATGAATTGTTTCTGTTATTACCCCTAAAGATAAATAAGAGAAATGAGAAAGCTCAACAACTTTCCCTCTTGTCAGCAACACCTCCTTCTGTCAAGAATTACACCAGAATTTCCTTACTTACATCTAGTGAATCCTCGTTGACCAAAATGAGAGACATACTCTGTGAAATCAGTCTGCAAGAATATCCTGCAACAGAAAAAACACAAGTATTTACTTTTTGAAGGAATATTTAAGTATAACTAAACCTTAGAATAAGAATCTATAGATCATTACAATTTACTTTTTGAGCAAGTAAGCTACTGGAAACCCTGGTGAACAACAGGACACTCAAACTTGACAATTTTACTAGCAGCACAGGCTGCATTTTATCCGCATTTCCAAAGATATCACTTGAAAAATCTTTTAACCAAAAAAATCACCATGATATGAACTATATGCAGTAAATATAGGCTATAGCCCTACAGCAAAATTAAACATTTCGATATTTAAGCTTTTTTTACTTATGATTTATTTATACGAAAGCAGAATTGCCTTCAGCACATTACAGAAGAAGGTCTGAACACACGGCTGCAGCTATGCCCCATGACTGGAAGCAAACACACAGAATCAGCTGCTGCTCCCTGGTCCCCTTAGCCCACACTCAGGTTACACAAGCATTTTCTTTTTATTTTTTTTTCTCTCAAGAGTTGAGTGTGGAAGGTCCTGAGTTCCATCAAGAACTACAGCTCAATGTCATAGAGTCTCTACCAACTCCTATAGGCATCAGGTAATTCCACTACATTATCTTAGTGCAGGACTGGGGCATGAAAGAACAAGGAAAAGTTACCACAGCCTGGAGCAGCACTCAGGAGGCAGTTCTGTATGCTCGCTAGGACACCAAAATTCAAAGCAAAAATTCTTAAGACAGGAAAAGCACCTCTTATGTTTGCGAAGAGTCAGGACCCCTCTCACTTTTCTTAAGCGAGGACTGTAGGCTACAGGAGTGTAAGAGTAACATTTCAGTGACAAATCACTGCAAGACTGACGGGTTCAAAGCAGCACAGCATAGTCAACATGAAAAGATTAAGTGTCTCTCTCTATCTCTTACAACAGCAAGAGAACAACTGAGGCATGAACTTATTTTCTGCGAGATTCTTGGTTCCTGAGGAAGGCCACACTTGCTCATCAATTGCAATGCAAATCATTTCCTCAGGCTACAGAATTTTTATAATTGGGCCAGTTTTGTAGGTATAATCCAGGGTTAACATGCCTGCATGAACAACTTCTGTCAAGAAAGCAAATCCCTCATCTTCCTTTGGGGAAGGCTTGCTTATATCACACAACCAGGCAATTTTAAAGGCAGCAGGTTTGATTATCTGCACAAGTTTTATTTCTATTCCATTTTCAGAGCAATGTGGAATATAAGTATCAGGCACAATCTTGCAGATATATTTTCATGTTATTTGCATCAAGAAGGTTTACCTTCTACTTCAGAGAACAACAGAGAATGACACTAAACTCATACACACATGTTGGGAAAAGGACAAAATATATTCTAAAAAGGTGCAGTCTACAACATGAAAGCGTTGCAGACAGCCTCTGCTTCTGTCTGTGAACAATTCTTGATGGTAGTACAGAAGCAAGTAATGAAAATTCAACAGGTACAGACAAAACTGACTTGGGAAAAAAGTCAGTTTGCCATTTTTAAAAGTTAATCCCAAGCTGAAGAACCATTTTCTTGTTTTTACTGAGAAGCGTACTGGCTCTGGCTGGGATAAAGGTAATTTTCTTCACAGTAATGAAGCAAGGGCCTGATGGAAATTCACTAGCTAAAAGCTTTTTAAGCAGCAGCAATGAACTATGTAACAATTGCACTGTGAGATGGGTCCGTACGCACATTGTGATGCTTTGAGAGAGACTGATCTCCAAGAATGGAATGCAAGGCTACTGTGAGATAAACAGGCACAGGGTGCCTCAAGACTGCAGATCTTGCTTGTCAGCAAGAACAAGGGAGTACAGGCTACAGTTCACCAAAGAGAACATGGTGATGAAGAGGAGGATGAAGTAAACAACCACTAGATATCTCTGAAGCCCACCAAGAGACTATAATGCATATGCAGGAGTGGGTGGTAACCTATGACAAGTTCTCAGAAAA
Source organism: Apaloderma vittatum (assembly GCF_000703405.1). Taxonomy (NCBI): domain Eukaryota; kingdom Metazoa; phylum Chordata; class Aves; order Trogoniformes; family Trogonidae; genus Apaloderma; species Apaloderma vittatum. The sequence continues at coordinate 59,979 of NW_009735787.1, read as the reverse complement.
TTAAGAGAAATTATTAAAATACTCATTAATATCATGAATACATATGTATAACCTGCATATAAGCTATGCATCTGACTCTCTATGGCACGCACTCTGTCAGGCGCAGCGATGCCCTGTGCATCCAGCGCTGCCATAAGGAATACCTGCTTAATAGTCACCACGACTATTGAGTCCTGATTTCGGCTTTTCACAGCACTGGTAACCAGCATGGGGCATCATTTCGGACTCATGCTAAAAACAGTGCTGGTAACACAGGGACAGTTTAGCTACTGCTGAGCAGTGCTTACACACAGTCAAGGTCTTTTCTGCTCCTTACCCCACCCCACCTGTGAGAAGGCTGGGGGTGCACAACAAGTTGCGAGGGGACACACCTGGGACACCTGACCCCAACTGACTAAAGGGGTATCCCAGACCACATGGCATCACACTCAGCATACAAAGCTGGAGAAGAAAGGAGGGATGTTCGGAGTGATGGTGTTTGCCTCCCCAATAACCATCAAACAGGACCAAGCCCTGCTTTCCTGGAAATGGCCAAACACTTGTGTGCCAATGAGAAGCAGGAATAAACTCTTTGGTTTGCTTTGCTTGCAGATGCAGCTTTTGCTTTACCTATCAAACTGTCTTGATCGCAACCCACAAGTTTTCTCACTTTCACTCTTCTGATTAGCTGCACCATCCCACCAGTGGGGCAGTGTGTGAGCGGCTGTGTGGTGCTTTGTTATTGTCTGAGGTTAAACCACAACATGAGACAAAGAGAATCCTACAACCTTGAGCACTTCCCTCCATGTCAGGGTTATTCTTGCCCCAGAGAACGGCAACAGCCTTGTGCATTAGGCTGTTACAAATTCAGTATAACTAATTCAAAAGGATTTTCTAGTAGGATTTGATTAGTACAGCAGCTGTAACAGCAAGCCATAATTTCTAAACCACTGCTCACTGTTTCACTCTACCTTTTTCACAAAGAGCAAGATGCCACTTGATAAGTGGAGCTGGGAAAAAATAAAAAAAAAAAATAACACAACTCAAATCTGGAAAACAGAGTCGCTCTGCTGTGCATCTTGGAAGTCACAGAGTCAGAACTATTGCATCTTGTAATCACATTAAACAGGAAGGAGATCAAGACTGGAACAGGACTATATAAGTTAACAGCTGTTTATAGGAGATCTATACATATACAATTTCAGGACTATGAAGGTGTTAAAATCTAGCACTGCTATAAAGCAAAACAAATTGCAACAATAAGATTATAAATGACACTTGTAGTCATATTTTCAAGTTTTATAATAGTTATTACTGGCAGTACTAACACCGCAAGAAAAAATACACTCTCTAAGATCAGGGCATATTTTTGTCAATGTTTCTGAGGAGAATAAGATCAACTGCTGGTTCAAAGTCAGGTATAAAATGTCAATCCACACCTCTAAGCTGATATCTAGTTCTTTAAATTAAAGTCTGACTAAAAGTCCATGAAGTAGATCAATCAGGTACTTCTGGGACTTACTTCCCTTCAAGTGTCCTGGGAGAAAGATTGCTTGAACCAGAGTTCAAGATCACAGCCCACAGGCACGTTCGTACTGCCGGCATACAGAATCAAGCATCTGAGGGAAGAATGGTTATCCTCTGTGTTTAGAGAGGGCACACACGCCCCGCTCAAACTTCACATAGGGATACAGGCAAGTGTGCTGGCATTGCATCAGCTTCCTCAACTGAAAAAGCAAAAAAAAACCAAAACAACAACACAGCTCGCCATAACAGAAGTGTTCTTGCCTCTAAATTGGAAATGGGTTTGACGCATGGCCTGTGCAATGGGTAAGGAACTGGCTGGATGGCTGCATGCAAAGAGTTACACTCAATGGCTCAATATCCAAGCGGAAACCAGTAATGAGTAGTGTCCCTCAGGGGTCAGAATCCTGGGACCAACACAATTTTCTGTCTTCATTAGTGACAGACAGTAGGGATGAGTGCAATCTCAGTAAGTCTGCAGACAGCATGAAGTTGAAAAGTGCAGCTGATATGCTAGCAGGAAGAGATGTCGTAGAGAGTGACCCTCACGAGTTTCCTCATGGTAAAGTGCAAGGTCCTGCATACGGGTCAGGGCAATCCCAAATATCTATCAACACAGACTGGGGAGTGAATGGATGGAGAGCAGCCCTACTACGAACTACCTGGGAATACTGGAGGATTAGAAACTGGACTTGAGCCCCAACCTAGAGTATGGCATCCTGCCCTGGGGTTCACAGCGTAAGACTGATACAGAACAGTTAGAGCGGGTCAGGAGATCACAGAAGGGATCAGAGGGCTAGAGCAACTCTCCTATGAAAAAAGGCCGAGAGAGCTGAGGTTGTTCAGCCTGGAGAAGAAAAGGCTTCAGGGAGACCTTTCAATATATAAAGAAGGTTTATAAGAAAGATGGAAAAAGACTTTTTACCATGGCCTGCAGCAGCAAGACAAGGGGAAATTGTTTTAAACTTAAAGAATGTAGGTTTGGACTGGACATAACGAAGAAATTTTTTTATGATGGGGATGGTAACACTGGAACAGGCTGCCCAGAGAAGTTGCAGATGCTCTGTTGCACCATGGGAAGTGTACAAGGTCAGGCTGGATGGGGCTTTGAGCAATCTGGTCTAGCAGAAGGACTGGTAGGAGGACTGGCTTTCTACAATTCTGACTGCAAGGCAGTGCTCACAGCCATGAACACACACTCTAGGAAAGACCACTTAGCTCAACTGTAGGGAACACTTCCTTGTCCAAGGGAGGGATGCAGTTCAGTAAACATTCACAGAAAACAATCTGTTATTAAGGAAGTTATTGGCTAGAAATGGATCACTTGTGATTTTCCGTGAGCTTGCTGAGCACCAGTATGGTGATAAATAGAAATCTGCTTCCTCACCACCACTGCCAAGAGGCAAAGAAGATCCAGAGGCAGTAGACTGTTTTAAGAGCAGGATGAAGTTACAAGCACACTGTTGAGCCTTCCATCAATGTTTGCAGACACTGGCTAGTTTCAGTTGCTAAAAACTGAAGACCATATTTAATGTTCAAAGATGTTTCTGAACCTAGAACACTTAGTTTTTGTATGTAGAGAGTTCAAATGGCTGACTGGTATTAAAGCTTACCAGGAACATTCTCCTCACCAAGCACACACCCATCCCACAGCAAGGTCCAGCATTACTCTTCAGAAGTCAAGAATCCAATCAAGAGACAAGAGAGAAACTCTGAAGGCTGAAGAATCAAGAAGCTGGAAGAACAAAGTATTCCTTGGAGCAGCTGCCAAGAGCTCAAATATCCCTCCATTGCATACACACATCCATATAGCAAGAAAGAGTCCAGAAGCACAACCGCCATTCACAATGAGAAAGTAAAAAGACTTTTTCATTCCCCAGACAGCATATTTACACCTGAACTTGTGGGTTGAGTTTTAAATCGCATGTTTAATACAGTTTTAATGGGTTACATGGGGCTGGTTAGCTCAGTGGCTTGAGGACAGTGCTGACAACAATGACAATATCAAGGTTGCAGGTTCAATTCCCGCTCAGTCCCCATGTGTTGCCTGGTCTAGTCGAGAGGTGGTGTCCCTGCCCATGACAGGGAGGTTGGATTAAATGATCTCTAAGGTCCCTTCCAGCCTAGGCCATTCTATGATTTTGATACATACAGAAACTGGAAGGGTGCCACATCCTTGTACTTCGAAACTAACTGGAATGTGAAGTTAACTAAGCTCCAGAGTTTTACTACTAAACTGTACATTAAAAGTGATCATTCAGAAGTTGCACAGGGAAATGCTTATTCCTTTCTAGTTGCTATCATAAAAAAAAGTCACAAAAGTTTTAGAGATAAGCTCAAAGTCAGTCTCTTTCACAGCCTTCAGAGTAAGCAACTGCTGTTAAGCTCATTTACACCTGTTTGGGCTAGCTGCTGTCAGTTAATATAGCAAGTTATTTCAGCTATTTATGCCAAAATCTGTAGCTACTTTTTTTTTTTTTTTTCAAAAGATGATGCTTCCCTCTCAAGTTGACTACAGTTTTTAAAAAAAGTGAAATCTGCACATAGTGATTCAAACCAGGTAACTACCATTTAAATCAACTGTGTGCTTAAGCCCTCCACCTTACTTCTACTCCAGCTGTAACAGTTCCACACATTATTTCATCTCTTGGTACCAACTCTGACATGTAAAGGTACATTAAACAATCAAGTTTTGATAAGTAAACAAAAACTCTAGTCAGTCAAGTGAACTACATTCTGAAATTCCACTAAACCAATCAAAGGAGAAAAAAAATTAAAACCGACAAAGAATAGCAAATACCTGAAGTTTTGCTCAAGGTCACATAAGTTCAGTTACAAAGAACCAGAGTTCTGCCAAGAGGAGCCTGAAATACACCCAGAGCCATCTACACACAGTTCTCTACAAAAAAACTTCATTGGTCACACTAATCATGTGAGGTTAGAGAATTTTGCAGTTAACATGATCTTGAGAAGGATAAAGAAATAATTCCTTTAGCAGAAGGCAATCCACACTGTTAATCTACCTTTAACCTACATTTTTATATCTAAACAGACTGATCTGCAAACCTGAATACAACTGCGGATGGCACGTTAAACGGACACACTTGAGACAGTGGGGATAAGCAGAGTGTTCCAGACTTGAGAAACACAGTGAAAGTGTTACTCAGTTCTGCGAGATGTCACATAACTAGAGTTCCACTCAGCCTCTTACTACCTCTGGGCATTCACAAGTTATAGAGAAGAAAAAAAAATTAAAGTCACCAAAAAAATACATAAGCATCATGGCACTATATTGCCAAGGATGATTTACTTGAGAGATACAAGATTTGGCAGGGAAGATATCAGAGATCTATTCCCTTACTAAGTTTTTACTACTCAGTTAAGACCTAGATAGCCCCTGTCCTAAGGGCTATGGCACAATGGCAGCACAGGCAGAGCTCACATATCAGCAGTTCACGCACAGCAGCATTCTGTGACAGCACAAGGTATCACTATCAAGGTTGCCCAACTTGCAAGCATTCACAATGAGACGAAGCCTGAAGAATTTGAGTACTTAATAGAGCTACTCACGTGCTACAGAGCACAACACCTAGTAGCTATAGGATTGAAATTACAATGCACACCTCTGGTTCAGCCCAGAATTACAAAATCTTTCTATATGACAAAATACAAGGAGTTGGGTATACAGACTGATCTTACCAGACACATTCATGACCTAAAAAGAAACCTAGCATTTAAGGGCTCTCTCTAATAAGAGACCTAAACTTACAGTACAAAAACCTCTCCAGTTTTATGTTGCAAAAACAAGTAGCCAGATAAACACCTATGTTTGCAGCAGATGACCATTCTATCACATCAGTACCCAAGCACACTTGTAAGTTAAAGTATTTACTTTTTGTTCACATCATCACAAGATTCTTTTGCATTGCAAAGCTTAGTTTGCAAATTAAGATGCATCAACAAGTTTATCTATATTGTGCCTTGATGAAACAACCCATATTAAACTCTACCCCCACAACACACTTCCACTAACAGTCCTGACATACTTGAACGGATGTGCCACAGGGTAACAGCAGGAGCAGTTAGTCAAGAATCCACTTGCTTTCACAGACAAGGTCTGCAAGATGTTCTGAGCTATACGCTTAAAACCTCGAAAAGGCAGAAAATAAGCTGTACAGTAGTTTGATACAATGCCCAGTGTAACTGAAACATCACAGTCTGGCCAAGCTCTTCCATTTCCATCAGAACACAGAGTTACCTATACTCACCCCATACAAGAACTGCACTTAAACCAAAAGCCAAAGTGTCCCTTCTGCATTAAAAGACCTGAATACAGCTTGATGCTTAGAGCAAGAGCTTCACTCCAAACCTCCCCTTCTCCGAAGTGACGGCCTGCCACCAAGGAATGACAGGCCAGCCTGCTACCAAGGAACCGTTCTATAAGCAGCAGGCCTGATCTTGTATAAAACCCCACACAGCAGATTTAGTGCATCACCTGCTACATGTGAGACAAATTCAGAGCAGCCAGACAGATGAATACCTATATTGAGAGCTGTTTCCTGCTTGTCCCCTGTCAGAATCCATATTTTAATTTCTGCCTTCATTAGTGTGGCTATTGTTTCTGGAACACCTGCTTGCAAGCGGTCTTCAATGGCTGTAGCTCCAAGAAGTAGTAAATCCTGGAAAAAGAATTGGAAGTTGTTTTTTTTTCTTAAGATAAGCCTCTGTTTGGAACACACTCAAAAAGGAATTAAGGACAGCATGTTGAGCCTCACTGTTAATACAGCATTTTGACAAGCAATATACAACACAGTAAATTTCTGGTGCAGCTATTCTACTTCCTCTGCACACAATTCACATTTCAAGAGGTACAGAATGGAACAAAGTGTTTCTGATCAGCAAGATGGCAACGTTTCAAGAGCAATTAATTCAATTTATACAACTCCAAAACTAGTCTATGGATGAACATACATGTATTAGAGCATTCACTAATCACCATAGCAACATGATGAGTGGTCACAGTTTATATATTCCTTAAGCTCACAAAACAAAAGTCACCTGGCATCACATCATTTAATCTAATTTCTCTCCCATAATATGCACATACACATGAAGGCAATCACTCAATGTAAAAAATTATTGCAACTGTTTATGGATATAATCACTACATTTATGTAATACAAATGGTATGAACATTAATCAGTCCAAGTATCTCTTGTCTATATAGAGGATGTCTGCCAGAAAACATCTCATACAACAAATTCAATACTACAGTTATCCATATTCTTATGCTATTCTAAAGCAACTGCTTGAAGAGATTTGGTCATCTTATAGAAAAAAAAACTCAGAGAGACAAAAACACCTAAGAAAAACCTTCTCAAAAGGCACAATCTACTCAGCAGATTTTTAACTTCAAAAGCCTTTTAATGATTCCTTAGATATGCAAAGATGGTAAATTTAAAAGAAACTGAGCAGGGTAGATTCAGATTAGACATGAAAACATTCTTTATAACGAGGGTGGTGAAACACTGGCACAGGTCGCCCAGAGAGGTGTGGTCAAGGCTCCATCCCTGGAGGCATTTCGAGGTCAGGCTTGATGGGACTGAGCAACCTGATCTGGTTAAAGATGTCCCTGTTCACTGCAGCAGGGTTGGACCAGATGACCTTTAAAGGTCCCTTCCAGTTCAACTCATTCTATGATAAAAATTGAGTTTAGTTACACAATTTCAGGAATTGCATGGAAAAATTAAGTGTCTATTCTTTCTAGGGAGTGTACTTATCCAAAACAAGTAAAAACAGATGAAGTAGAACTGTAGAATCATTAGGGTTGGAAAAGACCTTCAAGATCGAGTCCAACTGTTTATCTAACTCTACCAGGTCCACTTCTAAACCATGTCCCTGAGCACATCTAAGGATGGTGATTCAACCACTGCCCTGGGCAGCCTGGCTCAGTCTTTGAGAATCCTTTCATTGTAGAAGTTTTTCCTAACATCCAACCTAAACCTGCCCTGGCATAACTTGAAGCCCATTCCTGAACAGAAGTAGATAAGAGAGTTGGTGGTGTTCAGCCTGAAGAAGATCAGACCAGAGGAACCTCAATGTTGTCTTTCTGTGTATAAAGGGGGCTTATAAGGAAGAAGGATACAGACTCTCTACCAAGGCCTGCAGTGGCAGGACAAAAGGCAACGATTTTAAACTGAGATTAGATATTAGGAAAAAAATTCTTTTCTGCGAGGGTGCTGAGGGATTGGAACAACCTGCCCAGAGAAACTGCAGGTATCATCTCCCTGGTGGTGTTCAAGGCCAGGTTGGACAGGGTTTTGAGCAATCAGGTCTAACAGAAGGTGTTCCTGCTCATAGCAGGTGGGTTAGAACTAGATGATCTTTACGGTCTCTTTCAACCCAAACCAGTCTGTGATTTTTTCAAGAGAGTATTGGAACTGCTCCTGCTTATATGCATCTATGCATGCATAAGGAATAGAAGGGGAAGTTGTTATTCATACACATGTGTAAAGTGGCATTAGGTACAAGTCTTGACAAAACTTAAGTTTTGTAAAAAGATATTCAGCTGGTAAAGGCAGCAGAATCAACTCATGTAAGCAATTAGGATTCGTACCCTGTGGCCTCCTGAGAAAACATTAGCCCTATCAATACTAACAACACCTGAGGGTTACAAATGCAAGCTAAGTGTGCGATTGTAGATTATTCCCAAAATCACTTGTTAGGTAGTTAAGACATGACAGCACAGGGATCATCGTGGCTGAGTTACCCAAGCAGGGGAGATACTACTGCACTTGCTGAAGCCTTCTCAGCCAGGGTACAGATTGGGAAGGAACCCACTTCAAGCTTGTCTTCACACGTCCACCTGTACTATGATTCAACGATCTCAAATAACCAACGGTGTGCCAGAAGTTAAGTTTTGCTGACAATATTAATTTAAAAAGAAACTGAAGTTCAAATAGTGTTTTATGGAAACCACTAAATAAAATGAGCATGAAATAACTGGAGCAAGGGGAAAGAGCTTAAACAGGCACAGGTGAGAAGTGGCACTACCAGCAGAAAACACCAAGAATCAGAGAAACACTGGCCCCTAGCGTTGACATTTTGATTCAGCGTGGGATTAGTTTCAAATCGGTTCTGACATCTACTTCGCCCTTTCTAGAAATACGAGTTCTGCAATTCACATGGAGAGCAGTTTTCCACCTTTTTTCACTCCGTGTAACTACCGGCTGTGGCGAGCACTTGAGTTTGTCAACAGTGTCTACAATAGCCTTCAGAAAACCTGAACTGTGACTGCTCCAAGAAAAGGAACAAATTCTTCTTCATATAGCAGCAGATGTGCACTTGGTGCAACACAGTAATTTTATACATTATCAAGTTACATCAGTCACACACAAGATAGCACAACAAAATAAACAAGAGAAGAGTTTAAGTAACAATGACATTTTAAATGTAAGTAGGCCTCAGATTTACAAATTAAAACTTGAAGTGTCTACAGACTGAGCAGGCTGCAAACTAAGAATACATTTTCAGTTTCTCATAAATGAAATCATCAGTTTGTTTTACTGTACCAAGCCCAAATTCCATGGGAAAAGACAGATAAAAGAGATTCTGTAACTGAGAAAAATTATGCCTATTACCTTTTCAATGATCTCATAGCATTCCTCCAGTTTCTGAGTTCTGTCTTTCAGAACTGTACTGGATTCATTGTAGACATTTAACCACTCCCTGTAAGAGTTTTCTGACAGATCAGCGTAAGCAATGCACAAAGTCCTCAGTCCTACAAAATAGAAGACAGCCATTAAACACACTAAAATTACACTGGATGATCAGAAAATCATCAATACCTTAACAAATGCTAAATTCTAAGCCTCACACTGAAACAAGAGCTTTTAATGCACACTGCTCAACACCGGATTCCAGAAAACCTTCCAGTACACTTTTAAAGCACTGAGGCTTTAACAGATGTAAAACAAATCTGGCTCATTTAGGAAACTGAGATGGAAACCAAGAGTTCCTAATAGGCACAAACTTCTCCCTGATTTTCAGTATTGCAATCTAGCCATATTGGAGCAACAACTGTCATCTTGAACATTTTTAGTTGAAGCATGAAAGCAAGCTTGTCTTTCATGTATGTTTTAAAAAGTTCAAATGAAAGAACTGGATACACATTGTGCTTGGAGATACTTAGTAAAGCGCACTTCACAGCTCACATTTCCTTTTAGAAAGCCTGTTTCCTCCCTTGGCATACACACATTGATAATGGGAGTTACACATGCACAAGAGTATAGAATAGGGGCCAGGAAGTACAAAAACTATTTTATTAGACCACCAAAAATTAACATTCACAAGCAATGAATAATTTTTCTAGCATCAATCAAGCAGAAACAAGTCCATGCCATAAAATACAAAAATTTGTTCTAGGGATGTGGGAGTCCACAAAAAAACCAAACAAACCCTAAAAAGCTGAATAAGGTTTTCACATTTAGGAAGAAAACAAATGGTTCATGCTTTTACTATAACACACATTACTTTTGCTACTGCAAAAGAGGGAACAAAGTCAAGTACTTTCCTGTGAACAGAGGTGTTAGTAAGACCTCACAGACCATTTTACATCATCTTTGATGTCTTAACCTAAACAGGCTGAGAAGCCTGGAAGACTATCTCCCTGCTTGGTAAACCCACAGACTTTGTCATCTGACTTGTACACTAGTAAAAACACCTCTAACTCTGCTTTAACTGAGATATTCCGGGCAATATAACTAAGTCCTTTTCCTTTATCATAGTCACACAGAAGCCCATCTTTCCCTTCCAAATTCCACCTCCCTATGGAAATCATACAGAAGAGGGGGACAAAATTCCTTCAGTTTGAAGTTATCTTAGAAATGTTAATTTGCTGATTACACCACTTCTTACTTCATCTTCGTAATCATCTTATCGGGCACTGCAAAGCTTCATAATGCAGAACATGCTGCAAGTAATTTGATAAATCAAATTCTCATGACACGCTGTTTCTCTTACCTTCTGTTGCGAAGTATTCAAGATGGCACAGTGTTTGCTCCATATACTGCGAATCTTTTGAAAGCCTCTCAAAAATTACATTATCCTATTAAAACCAAATTCATTAGAGCAATGTAAGTCTACATAGGAAGTTTCCATTTGTGTATTTACAAGCTCAAGTGAAGTAACTCCAGTGGACTTCTTAATATCAGAACCCAAGACTATTTACAAGTAATACATTTGGGTTTTAGAGAGCGTAGTTTGAGTAATTTGAATTGCACCCAGTGGCAGATACTGCATCCCCTTCAAATGGGGATCAAAATACACTCTGCCCTCCCTCCTTCTTTTCAAAAAGAGGTCCCCATTACTGAACAGTATAGAATACTCTGTTCTGAATTACTATAGTAGATATATTGACTTTCAGAGAATCCTAAGTGTCTGCTCTCATTCAGCACACATTGTAGCCCCATGTAGAAGAGCTTCTTGTAACCCTTCCTAGAAAAGATCCTTGTTGATGGAAAAAACAACAGAAGGCATAAACACTAATCAGGTTGTACCACAAAGCTCTCTCATAAATAACCTCTTTCCTGCAGCAACTTACTCCTTCACTAAACCAAAGGGTAACTGAAAAGGCTCAGGTAACAGATTCAATCAAAATACAGCACTGTCCCTACACATCTAGAGTCTCTGGATTTTATTCTTCAACTACTGGAGGAAGTTGCTACACACACATAAAACACAAACTCTGCTTTTGCTCAGACGTGTACTCTTAATCTAAGCAAACAGGGCTATATTTATAATGGCTTAGAAACAGGCATACAAAACAAGTAAATGATGATGCAAGTGATAGGATGGAGATGACCATCAGAATGTGGAAGAGTTCATGTAGATTAGGCAGTTAACTTACAGTTTAGGTGAGTGGCTGATGCAGCACAGCAACACAAAACTGAACACCACATTACACTAACTGCTACAGCCCTTTTGCTCTGTTAGACATCTGAGCCTGCTCATAGGGAATACAATTTTTTTTACTATAAACTCTACGGTTCTCCATTCCTTCCAATGTCACACTCCAAGAAACAGAGTGAACTCAGGCATGGTACAAGCAATGAGCATTTGCAGATCTGTGCAGTCCTACTACACAATCAACTTTGAAATACCAGACAGTGACAGTGGGCTTAACTCGCTCGCACTACAGAAGCAGCAACTCAGCACATCTTTATCAGATTGGAGGAGTTCACCTGAAGCAACAAAGCAGTGCACCCAGACATATACATTCAGGACAAATTCAAGTAAATCAGATGCTTGCAGAAGACAAAAACAGTTTTCCTTGTTGCAAAAAAAGCCACTTCCATAGTTTTCCATTGAAACTGGAACCATTTGCTGGCTGTGGTCAATGCTAGTTTTGCACCCTTTGTACTTGGCAGTTATTGCTCTTGTCAGTGAGACAGAAGCACAACATGGTGCAAGTCATGATGACAAATAATAGTAGGTGCAGAGATGCAAGAGAGCCAGATCAGGAGCCAACCACTTGAGAACAGATTTTAGTATTACAGATTCAGACAGCAGCACTTAGTCTAGCTCCTGAAGTGCTGCTGCACAGCTGGGTGAAATCCTGACTTTGGTTAAGTAAAGGGTACTGCTCCCATTAATTTTAAGATTTCAACTGGGTAGTAGAAAGCCCAGCAATCTTCCTGCCTGCAAAAAGATAGTCAGAGGAGGAATGACAGATCTCTTCAATCACTTGGCCCTACACAGAAAGCCAACACGTATCATGTACAAGACATGAAATGTCTCATGCAGCATCAGCCACAGCTGTTGAAACGGTAACTGGTAACGTTAGCTCTCCATTAGGTAGCATAATTACTTACAGCCCCTTTGCAGTAGAGACGCAGTTGTCCTCCTGGAGTTCGAACAATCACTGACATTCTCTTCCTGTTGCTATTGAAAGAAAAATATTTGCTTTCATTAGACATAGTGATGAAGAGTAAGTCCTGTTCCAACCAGTGAATTTTCTCAGATGTGTTTAGTACATCTGTTAGACCTCAACTGTTCTCAGAAGTATCCTAAGATCCCACAATCCTTGAAAGCAAGGAGAAATACTAAATTGCCCACTTCCAGCTTTAGCCCTATGGCTCCCATTGGCAAGTACTCAACCAGAAAACAGACTTGTACCCAAATGTGAGCAAGAATTTGGAAAAGAGCAAGACAGCATAGAAGTCCTATTGAAAGAAGAGGAGTCACATTCAATTCTCAGCTTTTCCCTATTCCTGAAGCAAAATGGTTTTGGGGACTCAAACAAGAAATGAAATCACTAAGTCTAAATGCATATTTATTACAGACATAAGAAACATGGAAATAACCATCCACTGACAGTGGCAGTTATTTAACTTCTTAACTTCAAAGAACGTAAAAAAATGAAAATAATTAGAAGACTAGCAATTGGCAGTCAAAAGTAACCTTCAAAGAAAGCCAGGACACAAGAAAAGTTATCTACCCAAATCTTCCCTGACTAGTTATACATACTCATTTTAGAGCAGAACCAGACAACTCAAAGATGGCCGAGAACAAGAGCCCAAGGCTTTAAGTAACAGTAAGAGTAGAGGAAAAAAAAAAAAAAAACCACATCAGAAAAGCCTGTTGACCAGCACTGTGCAAACTGACAAAACTTGAACAACTGACAAAGAAGAAGCACTTTTTACCATCTCCAGTGATTTAGGGGCCTGATTCATCACTCAGGGCTTCTTGCTACTGAAGCAGTGCCCATCCCTACTCGCCTGACAAGTTAGGAGTGCTCGCAAGGTTCAGTTTTTCACAGCTGAACGGTTCTTAAAATGAGCACTGAGATCTCCAGTTATCAATTCCACCTACTCAAACCCAAGTCATTTACACAAGCACTAGAAAAGGGAAATCTCAGAGCATGTTCTTGAAGGAGACAAGTGACACATCAGGAAATCAGCGATGCAGAGAGTGCTACTTCCAGGTCAGCACCTTCTCAATAAGCCAACAAAGCTGGAGTGGCAGAGAAGAGTTTTGTGCTCGCATGCCAACAGCCCCCAGTTTGTAAGGTCAGTATTAGTCCTATATATTAGAAACAATGAGACAAAGGTGCAGCACAAAATTAAGGAAATAAAGCTTTTCTACTGTATCAGCTGAATCTTTTTATTCTCAATAATGTATTTACCAAAATGTTTTTTTGTTATACTGCATTTAGTTTATTAGGGGAAAACTTACCTGGAAAACTCCAGCACGTTAAGAATTTCAAAGGTTTTTTCTTTTCCCAGCTACAAAAGAAAGCAGGTACTATTTTAAGTATCATTTGCAGTATATTCTTTCACACATAAGCACGCAAATTGATTAAACACTGTCAAAATGTGGTAATAGCTCCCTCTCCTGGTAACAGCGATGCTGAGCTCTAAGGAAGGCATTCTATTCTAATATTACTGAAGACATAGCATCCTCCATTTGCTATTTTTACACCATTTCAAAGAACTAATACCTTGCTCCAGAAGGATAAGCATGCTCTGAAAGTTAAGCTGCATATTTATTTCTTAACAGCTATCAACTAAGAGACTTATTACAGCCTGTGAGCATTATTTCAAGTTAAAATAAGCATGCCATCCAGATTTGGTGCTAAAACAACCTTTGTCTGAACTGCCTTAGTATTTCTTTAACTTGAATTTACAAGTATATTACACTATTTTTTGTGGAAAAAAAAATACTGACTCAAGAGTAATCCCTGTTATCACCAATAACTGTTTGCTGAGGTTGAACATAAGTAACCCAACAAAGAAAAATGATTGAGAAGCACCTCGTCCTTGTCATTCCTGTTGTGTAACAGATGGAAAGAGCAGTGGGAGTTACTGGAGTCTCAGAACTCCAGTTGTATTTGTAGTATGTGGTCAAAGAAAAGGCTGTAGCAAAAATCTAACTGCAGCACAAAGTTACGTCCTAGGCTCGTATCAGCAACATCCCCAAAATCAAGTCACCTTCAAGCCATGCCACACGTATTGCCACTGATGCAGGCAATGAGGAGAGACAGAAACCTCTGGGAATGACAGCATTTGTTACTGGCTATAGACTGACCATGCTTCCAGTTTGCTTTGTATGAGGAGTATAAAATGTGGTCAAGTTGGCCTGGATCTTCCTGCAGAGAACCACCTAAAAACCTCCTAGATGACCCTGCTCATCCTAAGCTCTTCCCCTGAAACCAAGTCACGGTTTTCTGAGAAGTTGCAAAAAGTTTTTGACAAGTCCTAAAAACATGTACATTTTAAGTGCTTACCTTGGCAGTGTACCAAGAAACAAGCATCCTGCTAGTTGCACCTGTGTCAATCTGGAGCCACTTCAGCTCAGACTGCAACTTAGGTCAGAATATGGTCCCATGAGTTTGTGCCAAGTCTAACCCATTAACTACATATATCCCTGGCATATAGAGCTTGCTAAGCAGATACGACCTCTACAGAAGAAAATTTCCATTTAAATATAGGAAATCAAACATTTAGAAGTACAGTAACTATTAAACATAAAGGTCAGAAAATCTCTTGAGAATCCTTCTAATGTGAATGTTCTCATCTGTGCTTTCCAGATAACAGAAAAATTCTTCGGGCACTACTGCTGTCATTTCCCATGTAAGCCTGCAACCTCCTATTTCCCATACCACGTAGAAGGGCAAAGGACTTTACATCTGAAAATAGCGCAAGACAACTCTTTCCAGTCTACAAAAGCCCTTTGCATGCTGCATCCTAAAGGCCCTGTAAAGAGAAGCTCACAAGAACCACACAGGAGATTTATGCTCTGCATGAAGTTGGCGGTCTGTGCCACACCCCCTCACTGCTTACCGCATCAATGATGACCGAATGTGGAGTCCGTCCTGTGAAGACATAACCAAGTTTTTTTGCTCCTTTCACTAATGCCCCTTCATCTGTCAACACAAGAAAAGCTTAAGTTTAATTTGGTGTGTAGAAGAAGCCTGCAAAGCCCATACTTAAATTTGTCACACTGCCAAAATACAGAAGCCCCCTTTCTCAAGCACTCTCCCACCCAGAGGGCTGCTAGAGCAGCTCTGCACTCGCTTCCACAAGAACATTCACATTTTAGTCCTACAAAGGCCACACCAATATCAACTGCACATACTTTACAATCTATATAAAGCATCCTGCAATTACTGAAGCATTAAACTTCTGTAGAGGAGGAGCCATACTTTCCTACACAAAGAAGCAGAAACACCTGTTCCGAAAGCAAGATCGAAGCTGTGTTACTCTAAATTCTTACGATGTGCATTTAATACATTTCCTCCTGTAAAGGCCCTAAGTTCAGGCGCTATAGAAACACAGCACTGTCTTCTGGACACCGAACTGGGCAGTCACATTGGGAGCTCAAACAACCAAGCTGAAGCCACAGCCAACACCTTTAATTCTATAGGTAGCTATAGAGCCTCGCTAAGGAGCAAGTGGCACTAAGTACAGCCACCATGCAAGTGCCCAACTCAAGCAGCCCTCATGTTTCTTCAGCTCCCTCAGCCTCCTCATGGTTCATCAACACTGTGACCCAGGCTGCCTTAAATGGGTTCTTCATCCTACTTTTCAGGTACTATAAGACATAACTAAGAAATTATGCCACTTCATCACTCAGTACCTCACTACAATTCCAGAAATAACCTCAGTAACAGAGATAAATGTTACACAGGGCCCAGATTTTCTGCATTTTGACTCTGCTTATCTCCTTCAATACCTCTCTGTTGCCTGAAAGAAGGAAGAAATGCATGTAGCGCAAGACTGCACACGACCAAGACTCTGGTACTGTGTCACATATCAGCACTTTGTATCTTCATACAGCAAGATGAGAAGCTTTCAGATAAAAAATAGTTTGCCCAATAAAGCAATTAACTCTTCACGCAGAAACAAACCAGTATCTCCATGGATCGGCTCCACACACTGCAAGTTTTACTTTCGCTTTCCACCTCCACAAAAAGGCCACAGCAGAAGGTCTCATGAGAGCAGAAAGGACCGTAAGTCCAGCCTAGCTCTGCAAAAACATCATTGACTTGGCAGTTTTAAGGAATCATTCAAAAGCAGTGTGCACTGATGACCGAGGATGCCAAGATCTACTGCTAGCATCATGGGGGACATCTTGCTTTCAAAATCAATGACCTTTACAGAAGTTTTTGGACCTTTCTTCCATCTGCTTCTACTGACTCACTCCTCCCCTCCCAAAAATGAAAGCAACAACCAACCTGGAGAGGAGGCCTGGTAGATTATTGTATTTCCTTGTCTCTCTGGAACGACAGTATGACACACAGCCAGCAGAGTGAGGAACTCCTGTATGTGCACAGCTGTGGGCTGGACAGGACATCAGAGAAGGCAGGTTTAGTATTACATGCAGACTGAGAGGCAGCTGTTCACTAATGTGAGACCACCTCTTAAGTACCAAAGACAAAAAGTATTTTCTGTTCTCTATTTACAGAACTTATCTTGGCACCAGAACATCAATAAGGCACAGTTAAGGACTAGCGTTAATGAACTAGAGTGCCAATGATAAAGACCTTATTTAAACTACAGAAAGCTGGGAAGCCAGAATATTCCCCCTGCACCTCAAATACAAAAACATTTGTTTTGTAGCACCCCAACCTTCACATAGCAAGGATGTCTAGCACAGTATGCTGATGACAATTAAACAACTTAAATACTCCTTTAGTAACTTCTACAACAGCTTTCAATAGATTGGCAGTACCACACCAGAATAAAACTCATTGTAACTGCATTCTTAGTGATGAAGAGCCAGAGCCGACAGCAGCTCTGGATTAGGCAGCAGAAAGCAACATCACGTGCCTTTCCGCAGGAACACACCATCCAGTCAAGTAGAATTTGGATCAATGGTCCCTCATGTTAATGAGAACACACAATGTAAGACACAGTTTACAGACTGCATCATTACCAGGCACCTCAAAGTGCCTCAGGTCTACAACTCACTGACGATGCTACAGCGCTTGAATCACAGTCCTCTGATTGGCAAGTTCTGGCAACTATAGCTACAGTGACGGGAAATGGAGTCCCCCATTCCATTCCTCCCTCCTTTCCACCCCTGCATCTGGCACAGCATTTCCAGTCTCCTAACAGTCAAGAATGGTGCTCAGCTCACAACCTGCCACACTAACTTCATTCACACTTCACACATATCTTCAAAATCCTTGGCTGAAACATCTGAAGCAAACACATGTTCACCAGCTCTGCTATATCAGGAACACCCACAGTTGGTAGCGTCAATATCTTACACCACAGCATCCACTTGCTCAGTGACTGAGTCACACATGAACTTTGTGGTTCTACCTTTGCACAAAGCCTTAGCTCACTTTGAACTCAGTTTTTGCATATGAAAAAGTCATCTAGTTCCCAAAGTTTTCATTAGCATGGCAAATTTGATACACAGAGTCTATCAAATACACAGAGTCAAGCTGGAGGCCTGTGGCCAGTGGTGTTCCCCAGCGATCAGTACTGGGCTCAGTTTTGTCAAGATCTTCATCAGTGACCTAGACGAGGGGATGGAGTGCACCCTCAGCAAGTTCGCTGGTGATACAAAACTGGGCAGGTTGGCTGACACACAGGAAGGCTGTCCTGTTATCCAATGAGATCTGGACAGGCTAGAGAGTTAGGAGGAGATGAGCCTCATGAAGTTCAATAAGAACAAGTGTAGAGTCCTGCATCTGGGGAGGAATAACACCAGGCACCAGTACGGATTTGGGGCATCCTGCTGGAACGCAGCCCCATGGCGAAAGACCTTGGAGTCCTAGTGGACACTGAGTTATCCACTGCACAGCAATGTTCCCTTGTGGCCAAGAGGGCCAATGGGATCCTGGGGTGCATTAAGAAAAGTGTGTCCAGGAGGTCTAGGGAGGTTCTCCTCCCCCTCTACTCTGCCCTGGTGAGACCACACCTGGAATACCGTGTCCAGTTTTGGGCTTCCCAATTCAAGAGAGACAGGGACCTACTGGAGACAGTACAATGGAGAGATACCAGGACAATCAAGGGACTTGAAAATCTCTCATATGAAAGACAGACTGAGAGAACTGGGGCTGTTTAGTCTTGAAAAAAGAAGGCTGAGGGGGGACCTTATTAATGTATATAAATACCTGAGGAGTTGGGGTTCAAGAGGAAGGGGCCAGTTTCTTCACAGCGGTGCCCACTAATACGACAAGGAATAATGGGGTTTGAGTTAGAACCTAGAAGTTCCACCTCAACATGAGGAGAAACTTCTTTACCAGGAGGGTGACAGAGCCCTGGCACAGGCTGCCCAGAGAGGTTGTGGAGTCTCCTTCTCTGGAGACTTTCAAAACCCACCTGGATGCGTTCCTGTGTGGTTGCCCTCGGGGATCCTGCTCTGGCGGGAGGGTTGGACCAGATGATCACTGGAGGTCCCTCCCAACCCCAAACATTCTACGATTCTATGATATTTGGCATTTAATTTGTCATAAGAGAGCATTACAAGAGCTGTTATTAGCACAAGGTTGGGCCAAACCCCCACTATTGTAATATTAAAAGCAAGACCAGACAGAGAATAATCCTACAACATCCTAGGTAAAACAGGAACCAAAGGGCTTTTTGAGCAGCTACCTAAAAAACACTACTTCTACACAATTTTTACTTCTAGTGTACACCACATTTTACAGTAGAAAAAAGGTCAACGTTGAAATAAAACTTTTTCCAAGTAAAAACAACATGCCACCAAGAATGCTCTGATGTGAGACTTGCATTATATGTATTTTTATCAGAGTACATACAATACTACTATGTGAAATGCAGCACACAGTCATTTCATAAAACTCTGATTACCTAGAATTACTGAGATATTAAAGATTCCTTGATTTCCCACTCCGAGGGGCACTTAAAATGCAACTTCTCATAATTAAGGCAACAGCATTCACAACTGGCTCTCAGACATGTTAATGCTTCTCTAGTCAAGCCAAGCTATGTGACAGAAAAAAAAAGTTTTGCTCTATCTCAAGTCCTATTTCAGTGACAAGACCAAGAACAGGGGAAAAAAAAATGTTGAGGCTTTGTTTTTTCAATATGGTACACACAGCCTACATACTTCAACAAAAATGCACTGGCAATAGCCAGGTTTAATTACCAGGAAGTAAATTACTATGAAAGCCACAAAATTATGTCAACTGGCAAACGTTAACACGTAAACAAAAAATTGGCATATCAGAAAAAAGGGTAATAAAAACCACCGATGATCCAGTACTTGTATTCTTGTTTTACTTCATGTACTCTGTAATGAATATTTTCAAAACATTTCTTTCACACAGGGCCCTTTGCATACTGAAACTTTTGAATTGTATGGTCACATGCCACTAAAATAACAACAGTTGTAGCTTTTGACATGCTGGAGTGTTGAGGCCGTGTCCAAGAAAATGAACAGATGGAATATAATCAGAGAGTAGTGTGGAAATGTTTAGTTCACAAATCACTGGCCAGGAGCTGTTATTACTGCTTCATTATTTCCAGTGAAAGCAACTGGAAATTTTATTTCCATCTCAAAAATGCACAGCCTGCCAGATTCTCATTTCAGCATCCATTGCTGCGCATCTTTGATGTCGTTCTTACGCTTCTATCAGGTAGTCCCTTACATGCTTTCACAGCATGTGTTCTGTCAGCTGGAAACAACCTCTCTCCAGTAACATCACAGATTTTAATCCTTCCCATATATATATATTTCTGGTTTCAAGCCAGCAATGTAATTTGTTGCTGCCTTGGTATTTTCACAGCTCCCAGCGTATTACATGGCAATCTTCCAATTCTATAGCAAGAGATCACTAGGGGCCAGCTTATCACGTCAGCTCCTCCACACAGCTGTCATTTGTTCCTTCCCATATTGTTCCAGCATCGATACAGGATTTGTGGCACTGGCACGAATTAGGAGAGAGCATTCAAATTCCTACTTCAGAGCTGTGAACAGAAAACATTAACAACTTCTGTGGTGACACATCTCTTGCACCACACCAAGTTTAACCCCAGAATAAGACAGAGGTTCCACAGGTTAACCAATTCTGCTTTATTATCTATTTTCCTCAAAGTGAGTCTCTGCCATTTAATTACTCAAATTACTACTTAGGGTCTCTGTGAGATGTTCCTTGCCTACTCACTTGTTAAGCTCACCTCTATTTCTTCCTATCCCATCTTTTCCTCCTCTATTGATCTGTAAGCAGGAACGAGGTTTGCATATTTTAGTCTCTTGTTCATCTGTCCACAGGTAGCTCTCACTCATTGTGTTTACTCCCTCTATTTTTTCCACCTGTGTGCCAACAGCTCCAGGAGAAAGCTACTGCTTCCTCTACGTCTCTTCTAAAGATCCATGGAGTATCTGGTGTGCAGCCAACCACACCAGGGAAATACCCCATTGACTAAACTGACTTCGCACGCTGCCCCTACAAGCTGAGAACTACAGACACCATGAGGCACAGCCTCATATTTCTGGAAGTAGTTTCTGGATTCTTAACTACAACACATTATCTGCACCGAAAGCAAAACCTGTCTCATCTAGAAGGCACGGCATTATCCATTACCAAGCAGGGCATAAACCACTGATCAGGAAGCTGTATCACAAGTTTTCATCCATTCGTGTTCTCTCTTGTTCGGAGGGAACAAAATACTAAGTCAAAACTCAGTATTTTGGGAAATAAGCTGCACTCTGCAAAGCTACATATCTGCACATTTATCACACATGTCCTTATCTGGGCCTCCTCACCCTGAAGACAGAAATTGCATTATTCTAACAAACTGTTCACAGCCTGATAAAATTACAAGGAAGCTGCATGTAAAGTTGAAGGTATTTATTAATCTCTCCTTTTACTTGTAGCAGTATCAGATCAGTGCCTCCATTCACATTATCTCCAGAGAAGCAGGACTGTCACGTTTTTAAGCAAAGGGCCTAAAAATGGCCAATGATATATTAAGGTACCGTCTAATAACTTGAGCTTACTACATAAACGTGGCACATTCTAACAAGGACAGCTAGTAAAATACTTATCTACTTCATTACCAGGAAGAATTATTATTCACCACCTTAGAGATGTTAATGTTCTGCTGTTTTGCTCATTAAAATATTTGTGAGGACCCAGCCATGTTGGGCATCTCTAAAACAGTGACATTAGTAAGGCTAGAGAGGAGATGTTCCTTGGGTCTGTGCCTGAGCCTCATGTTAACCAATATTTGAATATCAACAGAATTGAATGAAAGGTTACCTTGTCCAAAACCACCAAAATATGACCAATAATTAAAGATGCTGCCTTATACTTGAGCAAAAGTACTGAAGTCCCATGCACAACAAGGGCAAAAGCAGAAGAGGGAAAGATATTTCTCACCAAGCTCTAACAATTTAATTGTCAGCTGTAGAACAGTATGTTTTGACAGTTTTCAGGCAACAGTTACTTTCTGAAGTAAAGCCTCCCAGATTTCCTCCTCACCTGAATGTTTTCTCCTCTACTGAATTTTAAATTTCAGGTTTTTATTCCAGTAGTGATATGCTTTTCTTGTTCTGCTTTCCTAAGGAATTAAGGATCAGCTGACAATAGCAGTCATTTCAACAAAGTCTGATGGGAGAAAAGCTTCAGTTCTCACATACTTCATGAAAATAAGCAGGCTTGCTGGAGATCTAGACGAACACTTCCACTGAGGTAAAGGCTGAGCATAAGCACAACAGTGGTCTGGCCAGCTGCATAACTACTCATCCCACATACTCACCAAATCAGTTCATGCACCTGCAGCTACACAACGTGATTGCAGCTTCTTGCCCAAGCAGGAATTTGCAGGCCACAGAAGAGAGCTTATATATGGACTGGAATTAGTAGAGGAAGTTTGGGGACAATCCAGGAAGATAAAGTCTAGGCTGAGATCCAACTGTATTAGTTCTTTCACTTCTTGACCTCCTTCCCTGCACTTATATCATCATGGTAAAAAACAAGCCCCCACCAAAGCAGCTTGCATCTCCACAATGAGCTTATTCACAGCATACGTGCAACTCACAAACATCAAGATAAAGATCATCCACCAGGACACTAGCATACTCAGCCAACTTTAAAGTTTTGGAAATTACTGATCTTTGCTTATTCTAGCAAGAGTTTACATCATTTTTGCTATAGCAACAAGCCAGCATCATACTCTTGGCATTGCAGCACAGCTTATCCAACAGAAGCTGTTACAAAGCAAAAGCATGGGCAGACAAACCTAGGTACTTTCTTGCACATTAAAATCTCAGAGAAGCCAAGAGAAACCTCCACATGTTTTCAAGACGAGTTATTTTTCCTTGGAACACTGCCTGCAGGGCAATAATTCTTTGACTGTTACTCATGAGCAGACTTGGCCATCAGTCAGTCCAAATACACCAGCGGCCCAGAAGACTTATGAAACTTAGAGGTGGTGCAGGATGCTAAAAATCTTCCCAGCAGATGGGAGACAGTCTCATGAGGACAAATACATTATTTTTTGTTTTCAACCTGGAAAGAAAATTACTCAGCACTGAGACAGCTCTAAATTAACACTTGCAACTGAACTGAGCAAAATAACATCTTTGAGACCAGAGCAATAAACACAGTGTTTGTGAAAGAAAAAATTGACAACTTCAGCTGCATAAAGACAAATGTTTAAAGGGAATTCATTGCCCAGCTGAGAACAGCACCATCTGACCCCACAAGGCAGCTTGTTCTAGAATACTTCAGCTTTATCACCTCAGTTCACTAAATGAGTAGAGGTTGTCAGATATCTGAAATGGCATTTACAGCTATCCACTAGCTCCGAAAACTAAGACACTAAGAAGAGTTTTAGAAAGAAGCAATTTACACACCGTAACAGCTGATCTCATGCAAAAAAGCTAATGGGCTAGAAAGAACTTCTGCCTCTCCCACTATTCTAGAACTCACAGAATCACACAATTATTGAGGCCGGAAAAGACCTCCGAGATCATCAAGTCCAGCCTAGGACTCAACAGCACCACATCGGCCAGACCATGGCACTAAGTGCCAAATCCAGCCTTTCCTTAAACCCCTCCAGGGACGGTGAGTGCACCACTTCCCTGGGCAGAGCGTTCCAATTCAGCCCTCATCTCACTGATGCAGTTCGACAAATGAATATGAACTTCCTAACCAAACTATCACACATAGTCCTCGCGTTCTTGTGTCTTATGCTGAAACACCACTTGTCACTGGGTGGCATCCATACCTCCAGCACAGTCAGGCTCCAAGAGATATCTTTAGCCAACACAAGGTACACCCTTAAAGCTTCCCAGACAGAAGTTTCCTCACTGATTGAGCAGTGAGTGGACACAGCGTGCTCAGCCCAATGTGCAATGACAACAGTGTCTATCTGTTCAAGTTGCCAGCCAAAAGGCAACTTAATACATAAGGGTTCAGCACGTAAAGAGCAAAGACAGACTCATTGACAACTAAGGAACCTACCAAAATCCTTTATTTGCCTGCTACAACAGCAAATACTCCTATCTCCTCAAACAGAAGCTCTACTCAGAGAATATCAAAGAATTAGTGATATCCTAAAGTTAAGGAGCCATCTCAAGGCTGGATGAAAAATTCCATCTCAGAGTCCACTTGATACATACCCCTTGTGTTGAGTCATTAAAATGTACACAAGCAGTACATTGTCCCGGCAGGGCCCCTATCCTGAAGGTTAGAGCATGGAAGCCACCTTCAGGCTCTACCACTCTGAGGAATATGTAGTGACACATGAAGTAATTAAGCATTCCTTCAGGCATTTACACTGCGCCGCAGTGCAACTTAAAGCTAAACAGAAGGAAAGCTTTGCTGCACACAAATAGTATGTTGAAACTGTATTTTAGGTGCTCATACTAAACTTAACCAGCCCAGTTACAGAAGCTACACTACGGAGAGCAATCAGCTCATTGAGTTTGTCATTTGAATTTGCACTTGTCAATGCCCAGATCCCCCAATGCGGAACAGCTTCCGCAGAAGAGTTTTTTTGCATGCAACTCCAATTGTCTGGTGTCCAGTCAGGCACGTCACAGCTGCATGGCTGCTGAGCAAGCCACAAACTGACCCTGTCCAAAGGACTAGGTCCCCTTTAAGACACAACCAATTAAGTTAATCACCAAGTCTCAGGCTAAACTTAAGCTTGCAAGTAAGTCCCATCTCTTGCATACTTAATGTGATTGGAAATCCTAACATTTGCAGTATTTAAAGCAGGTCTCACACCAGAACTACCTTGGCAATGTTCTGGATTGCTGTTAAAAATGGTATTTTAACAGTACGGATGTCTGAACAATCCAAGCAGTTTTTCTTTTCAAGAATTACAATTTCTACCATCATTTGCTACAAGACATCTTCCATATACAAAAGCATATATGAAACTGGTTTATAGCTAGCTGGTACCCATATCAAAGTCACCGTTTAATTCAGCAGCAAGACAAGGGGGCAGAAAGGGGCTGGGGGAACTACATCGTTCCCTTTTTCCCCCTCTCTGTGCTTGCATGACACACCTGTAAACTTGATCACACAAATAGATTTCTTTAACATTCAATTTCAGAGATGCCTAGAATAGGAAGTTTTAAGAGACATGATACTCAAAGAGTAGACTTACGTGGTCATTTTCAATGTTCTGCAGCAGCCTCGGGTCATCAAATTCACATGATTCACTGGTGGAAGGAGGTAGCTGGCTGCAGAGCAAGACAAGCAAATTCAAACCTAACAGTGGCAACATTTCCACTCTTACTACTTTATCTATTCTGTTGGGACACTAAGGAAAAACAAAGTGAGATTCCACTGTCCTTGGAAGTACTGTAAAGACCATATAAGTATGTACAAAATGCTAAAAATGAGCAATAATTCCTTCAGAACACCAGCAAGAAACCCAAAATAGTTATGCTTAAAAGTGTATTTGAGAAGTGTCATGCTTCTTAGGACATACGTAGCATAAGCAAGTTTTAAGTGTACTTAAAAATACACTGATATCAAGGTGACTTGCTTTTAATATAGGTCAAAGTTCAATATCCCTAAGCTCCCCCTCTAGTCAGCGACTTCTGCTTCAGGTTGATCTCTGAAGATTTTAAGCTTGAGTACTCTAAATTCGTACCTGGAAGAAACTCTCCCACAGAACCAACTAGAAGAGCACCTCCCAAGAAGAGAAAAGATGGTAAGTGAAGGAAATAGCAACATATCAGAAGAAAGTGACAATCATATCATGTCACCTTCCTAAAAGGTGATTGTAAAAACGAGATAGACCAGCGGAAAAGCCCAACTTAGTTTAGCAGAAAGCGGCCAGCAACATTCAATGTCCACCTGCTTCTTGGGCAGCTACTCACTACTGCTATCTGCTGAAGCCACATCAGCCCTCTCTGGCTCTTGAGTCCTTCCTATTAATCTGAACTTGCTACAGTGACACCCACATAACATTTCTAGATTATCCCTCCTTTCTGTAGAATGGGACAGGCTCATCCCTCTATTCACTAAATATCTAAATACGTGTGGTTCTCTTGACATGAGACACCTCCATATAAAGCTCTTTCCAGATTTAATTATTAAAACAGCATTTTGATAAAGAAGTTCCTTTTCTTCACCTTGTCAGGTTTGAAATTTGTAATTGCAAAGTAATATTCAGTCTCTAGCTAGACGTAAGGTTACTCCTAGTTGGTAATTTGGTTGTCTGTGGTTATAAATAAGCACTGCATTACCATGCATCTAAGCCACCCCAGCTACTGCCTATCCACCACACCCCCTTTCACCCACCATGTCTCTGTGCAGAAGAAAAGATCCATCACTACCCACTCGCTCTGCATTTGACTCCTGCTGGAAGAGCATTTCACTCAAACACACTGCTCCCTTGGGATTCTTCCAGTCCCAAACTGAGAAGTAATCTTTACATATATAAATTGTCTCTGCTCTGCTGTACAAAACACAAACGTCTTAGAATATATTTACCTGAAGTCTTCTGATGAACGCTCTCTTTCCAGCTCAGGAAAGTGACTGAGGGGTGGAAAAACAAAACAAAACAACAACAACAAAAAAAGAATATTTGTTCCACTTAAATCACAAAAAATAAAAAATAGGTAGAAAGTGAAGATGAGTCATCACACATAAACATATGCTAGAACCATGCATTCAGCTGCTGAGGCATTTGAACCAAGTTTTCTGCCTTTTAATGTATCTAACTTAGCTCCCATGAAATTCAAAGGTTAATGTGCACAGAGATCTTAAAACTACCCACTTAAAACTAAGCAAAGAAAGACTTAGTATTCAAGACTCAAAATGCCAAGTGCTATGAAATACTGGCATGACTCACCAGGATCCTTTGGACAGAAACAGAGCAAAACCAAGTAAGTAGGTAACCCTCTCAGGCAAGGAGTATTTAACTCTACAACTACAATTACAGCTATGTAGTCATAACAAAATCCTGGATCACCTGAATAAGTCACAGAAACATCACAATTGCTACCCTTGGGATGCCCCTTCTTCCCTCTGCAAAGCCTAGAGGTTATTTAGCACTTCTGATTTAGTTTAAATCAAAATCATGATCAGGTAAGTTAAGAAGTAAGTTTTCTTTTTTTCATGTAATGTACTGCTGAGGTTATCTTGCAGGACATGAAAATGAGATATTAACTGATACAACACAATATACTACAATACCGACTGGAAACCAGAATGTTCTAACCGTGTTCTAATATATAAGTATCTACCATTAAAAAAAGGCATATAAAACCACAGAACTTTAAAGTCATACCTACCCATATGTCACTCCTGCAATACTACATTTCTTGAAGTTCATGATATTGCATGTTAGAGTACCTGTTTTATCAGAAAACAGGTATTTTACCTGCAAGAAAAAAAAAAAAGTCTAATTTTCAACTTGCAAAGTAACAAAACTCAAAGTGAAAAATAAATTAACTCTCAGGAAGACTCTGGAAGACACATATGGCTCAAATATCACAGTATTGGCCAATACAGGCTTATTCCAGCTTGGTTTGTCTCACAATAAAGAGAGATCAGGACAGTTACTGGCATTATTTCTTAACTCTAAATGCAGAAAGGCTCAAATAGAAGGTATCAATGATAAGACTTCAGTGTAGGCCATATCGGTGTACCTGGTTTGGGCTAGTTGAACATTCATCAAATTTTCCAACTATACTAAAGCCAAACTGCAATATGGGAAATTAAACACATTTAAGGCTGTTGAAGAACCACTAGAATTCAACACACTCAAGAAATTTCGTGTTACAGAGATCATCAAGCATTTATTTGGGATTTCCACCCTCACCATAAAACAATACTGTGCAAGGAACATCCTAGAATAAGCCCTTAGGGGTATTGCGCAGGCAAACACAAGCTGACTTTTCTGGTACGCAGTCACGAGCAGTCCTGCAGTACAAGATGCACAATCACAGTCAACACTGTCCAAGCTAATAATGCCTCAAAAGAAACCAGCAACTTCCAGCTAGAACTTGGAAACCAGTGCAACACATCAACACAACTTCTTGGAGCTTTAACAGCCTCAAAGATTCCCACCTTCCATAGGCCACAGGGAAGCAAAATGAATTGCAAGCTGAATTCCACACTGTTTTGCCTCTGCACCAGGTTAGATTTTAAATCAGCATCAGACAGGAATAAATCATGCTAATACAGGAGTTACCCAATTTAAAGACAAGGATATTTTGCGTAGAGGGGCAAGAAGGCTTTCCTCAATATTTGGACTTGAGTTCAAGACAGTGCTCTACATAATTACTTAAGGGACCATTCAGCTGTGTACTACGATGCTTCTAAGTACAGCTTTGAAAATGGAGCATGTGCCAGTTAAAAGTCAAAGTGGGTACCCAAACATCTGAGCAACTTCAAGTCATTAATAATTCTAATACGTAATGATTTAAAAATGCGCCTGTGAACAAATAATTCAATTAATGAATCCATAACTTCAGCCTCATTACATGGCATCACTAGTAAGCCATTACTGAAAACAACACATGGACCAACAATATACATTATGCCACATAAAAAATTTACTTCAGGAACACTATCATAATTCGAAGGTTGATAACTTCGTATCAAAACAACCTAAATATAAATCAAATTTTAACAATTCTAAGGAAAAGGCCCATTTGATTAAGTGGGAAAAATACTGACTGTCGCTTTACCCAGCAGCACAGAATAATTACATAGTTTACATACATAAGCATTGTCTCTAACACTGAATTCACACATATTACAGAGTTCATGTGGTTCAGTTACATACTGTGACTTCAGTGGTCAAGGAAAAGCTAGGGTTTTTCAATGGTACTACAGAATTCCAATAGCTAAGTAGTATTTTCCAGTAACCTTGTTTTGGGGAACCCTCCCATTTTGGAAAAAAATATCTTATTTGCAACTTTTTTAACAAATACCTTAAACCAACTGAAGTTAGAGTTATCCTTAACCGAAAGAAAACTGGAAATACTTGAAGGAATACAATCTAAATTAGGAATAGAACTGCAAATTTTTTTGACTTGCGTTTCCTGTGAGGTAGTCAGAAACATGAAAAACTAACAACACAGGCTGAGGCTGTTGGCCTGCTCTTCAGTCTAAATTATTGAGTTTTACACTCTGTTCCAGTATAGACAGTCATAACCACAAAGCATCTCTCCAACACCCTTAAGGAAAAAAGTCCGTTTAGAGTGAACATAAAGATTCTATTCCCAGACTTACAACCGCCTGTATCACCTCAAACTTAACCCTGTTATTTTACTTGTAAGACCTGGACTAACAAAAGTAAAGATGTCCCATTAACATGAGCAACAGAACAAAGCAGATTTGTACAGCATGCTCTCATACCTGCCTCCCTAGAACATATCACAAACGTAACACTTAAGAAAATGTTGTCTTACCTGCCCAAGCTCCTCATTAAGGTTTGAGGTTCTAGCCATTGCAGGTGTATCTGTTTCAGGATAATACATATCTATGTCCTGAAATGAGAGAAAAATGAAAACCTATGCTATGCAAATTAACAACCGAAATCTCCAAACTCCTTCCAGTCAGTTCCAACTCGGCTTGATTCACTTAACTCCACTGGTGGAAGATCTGAAGGCCTGAGACACAAATAGCATTCCAGGCTGAACAGCAGTGCCACTTTTCCAGAGTATACCTCTGTACTACATGTAAAGCCAGATTCAATTATAGGTAATTACCTTTTTATTCATTGCATCTCTAGCTGAAGAATTTAGTACAGTAGGAAGAAGTTCTAACAGGCATTAGCCATGCTAATCATAGGTCTTCAATTACAGTAACGTAATTTACTCTAGTCACATCCATGACTGAAGAGGCAATTTAAGCGACTCTGAAATCGACTCCTATTACTACATTTAATTGGGAGCATGAACAAAACAGCTGCTACAAGAACCAAGGCAATTTCTCAGATAAGCTAGTTAAGCATCTCCAATACATTTTAAGCAGCTCACAACACATTATACCTTACTTGTATTTTAGAGGAACCACTATAACTTCAGTGAAAGTCCAAGGATTAGCACCAAGATAAGGTATCCCTTTCATTTTTACTCAGCTTAGTAGACATCACTACAGTAATTTTAGTTCACAACTGATAAGAAACACATTTTGAAGTCAAAGCTTGTATGAACAGAGATCACTGTTTCATTGCATGAGGCATGACCAACTCATCTCCTTACAGAAATACTGTGATTCATATCAGAGGTGACCTTAAGGCCACCCTCAGGATTTAAAAACACAAAAAAAACAACTCAAAAGACACCACCCCCCCCGGCTATGTCTAGTCATTCCCTCTACTGTGGCTGAGAAAAGCTAGAAGGTACTGGAGAGCTGTCAAAACTTATTTACTGAACATGAGTCAGCTGAGACCTCCTTCAACCAAAAGAGCTGAGCCTTCCTTCTCATCCTTAAAGCCTAAAATATACAAGAGTGATCATTTGCACAGATCTTCCTACAACTAAATATTTTAATTTTCTTTTGAACATAGAACACAGAACTAATACAGAATAAATCCTCCTAACATCCCGCTGCCTTCCCCAGAAGTTGCACCAGAAAGTAATCAGAAAACCTTGTTAAGATTTCAGGGTGGCTTTTTTTTAATGTCACTTTCCAAAAAGTGACTTGAACACATTTATTCTGGTTACTTACCCAATTTATAAAAAGAGCCTGAGTAAACTTAACAACTTCCAGTGTCACCAGAAGACTGATTGGAATAAGGTTGTTGTACAAGATTATAAATGTCAGCAGATTGTATCCAAAGTTGACAGACAGTATTTCTGCAGACCAAAAGACACAGGACATCAGCAGACAGAAGGCAGAAGTCTGAATGGTACAGTACAGGGGCAATTATCTTCTGGCAGCTGGCCTCACCAGATTTAGTAATGCTAAAATAATCAGCAACTGTGCTGAGGCCTAGTATAAAGGCCTTTTATATGTGTACTATTGAAATCAATATTAAAAACACCCACTGAACACATGCCTGGATACACAGCATACTATGCCAGGTGAAGAAGGGCAAGATTGGTCAGACTATATATTAGAGAACAGAACACTTTCTGAACACTTTTCGCTAAACAGATGGCGAGAATTATGATATTCCACACTACAGCCCAAATTTAGAGATTTATCTGATGTGTCAACCATTCCAATTAAGAGCCACCAATAACACTAATCACAAAACTTTACCTTTCAGAATGTGCATACTTGTCTCAGTGGAGTTTCAAAATAAGACAACTAAAATCTGTTCTAAAAATTTGCCAGCATTGGTAGAATTGAGAAGTTATACTAAAGAAATCCAGGAGAACAAGTTGACTGCTAAACAGAGACACAGTAAATGAACGAAAGCCTCCTGTTTAAGCAGCAGAGCTGTTATTAACAGTGACAGCATGGGGCAAATTGCCTAAATGTATCTGTCAGCACAACAAAACCCAAAGGGAAGAGGAAGCACTTATAGACAGGGACAGGAAAGGACAAGGCTCAGAGGAGACAGAGGATGAAGGGTCCTGTTCATGGTGCTGCCGCTAGCCTCTCCTGGCTGTGTATTTGTTCTTCACTCCCCTTAAAGCTTAGGGAGGCTCTTCAGTCAGCAGGCAGAGCACCCAGCACAACGGGGTCACAGCCCACAACTAAGGGGTTTTCAGGATTACAAACAAGTTACTAAGAAGATGGGGAAGCAAACTAGTAAGAAAGAGGAGCCAGGAGAAAGCTGATGAAGCCTAATGAAGATCAGAGCAAGACTTGAAGTTTGGAATTTTACCTGCAAGAGCGCAAGCATACATGAGCGCAAGCATACATGAACTCACACTTGATAATGGAGAAAAAGGTATTTCCGATAGAAATGTTACAGAACTTCGACATTTAACAAGAAATTTATTTATCTACTTGCTTAGTCTTTTCCATGTGTGGCAGTTACAGAAGTGATGGAAATTGTGTATTCAGTTTACAAAAAAACCCATCTACACAGACTACTGTGTCATCTTAGTTTAGCACAGGTTGCACCTGTTCTACACTAGCACAAGTTCAAGAGTTTGTTCCATTCATCTCCTTCAATATTACTCTATCACTGGAAGGCACAAATTGAAATTTTCACATGAAAAAACAAGGGCGAGGGTAGGCAAAAAAACTTTGAAAGTTGCTGATACTGCTACTATAAGACATTACAAATACCTGAAGAGTCAAATATGAGGCACTTGCACAATCTTCCTATATGCTTTTTTCCCCATTACTGTCACAATTGCAGTTTTTAAACTGCAGAGGACTCCCTTTGCCATCTGTTTTGCAGTCAGCAGCAGAACAACCATTTGCAGTTTGTGAGAATTTTTTCAGATGTGCGTCTCAAGACGTCTGTAACAACACATTTTATAGCTAGCGAATATAACCACCTCAAGTCAAAAGTCTACTGGCAAACAATTTATTTCATCCTTAAGTGTTTGCTTAAGGCCCATCTTTGATATCTGAACTAAAAAATTCAAGAAGTAGGAATGAAATCAAACAAAACCCTTCAATAACCATGCTAAGAGATCGGTTCTCATTACAATATAACAGAAGTCAGAAGCCAAAAAGACTGAAGCATTATCCAATAAACAGAAAATCATAACATTTAGCCATTTTCTCTACAATGAGAGCAGATGAGCGTTTCTGACTGAAAAAAAAAAAGCTAGAGAAATATCTTGCTTCTGTACATAGGCATAAAGCTCAAGTCAGCATCATCAAACTGATACCTGCTATCCTACAGTCCGATACAGCCACACATAATACATGAGGCAGCAGTATGTGACCTGCTCTGAAAACAACTTTATGATGGCATCTCCACAGAGCTGAAAGAACTTGAACATAAAAAAATCCAAGAATAACTCTTGCCCCTCTTCTGATTCTGCCCTGCTCCCTAGGTGGTAGCCCAAAGATATCTTCCCAATCTTCTGAAAGTCTTATTAACAGCAGCCTCACTGGAAAGTTTACCTTACATCAGCTTGTATTAAAGAAAATAAAAAATTGGGCCATCGGTAAGTCAGCAACTGGCTTTATTTCTTGTGTTTCTTATTTTATGCATTCATTTAGCTTTGCTAAGAGCCTGGCCATCCCTAGCACACTGCCTGCATACTCACTGTTGGAGCCAAGGTACCAGACGACTTCACCATGTGTTCTGTTCCACAATAAGGCACCTACAGAACTCACAAGGGCCATCACCAGGAGAATACAGAACAAAACCAGAATCTGCATGTTGGTCACTTTCTCCACATTTGATCTTTTCAGAGGTGCTTTGGTTGAGTTCTGAACAGCAGCAGCAAGAAGAAAAAAAGAAAAATAATTAAAAAAGGAGTCAGGCAATGGCTTATACAGGAGGAAACTGCAGAGGTAAACTCAGTCTTTATTTTTAGCGTCCACAACAGGACTTGCTACTTCAACCCTATTTAGCTCAATATGGAACACAAAGTTCAATGAGGTAGTAATAGGAGACAATACTCCAAAACCTGACAGGAGACGAAAGGAATAGAACCATTCAGTTCTGAAGACCTAGCACTCATCTGCTGGCTGCCCATCCCACTGATGGGCAGCAGAGGTGAGCAACACAAGCATGTTGCTGGTCTCTCTGGATATTTCCTGCCATTAAGGCAATAAAGCAACTGTAGTCTTAACCTAATAATCTCCAGGTGTTAAAACTGTAGGTAGCCATTACCATCTCCTCAGCTTTTAAATTTAAATATGGTCCAGCTACCAAATAAATTAAGCTAAAATACAGCTGGTTTTGCTTACATACTGAAGTGTTTTAAGACAAATTCTTCAATGTTTACGCTTGTACACATGCAGCCTCAAGTAAAACAGTCCTGTTTTATTCCTCAAGGCCTCCAGGTCTTAAACAGCTACAATGAGTCAATCCATTTCAGAACATCAAATCCAAAAGACAAACAGAACACAGGAAAGACCAGCTTTTATTGGAATGTGCTCTGTATCTCCTTAAGAACTTTACCTGCATGAGTTTTGTATCATGTCCTGTATACACAACAATACCCAAGACCCATTGAGTGTTTCTCAGCTGTGCACCTCTTAGCAGGATCTGGTCTGGACCAACAGGAACTGGGCTGCAAAGCAAGAAGCATGTAAATCTTGCAATTCTTGGTAACATTTTAGGATAAAGTAATTCTCCTTTCAGCCTTAATCCTCCCTCAATTAAAAAAACACATCAACAAACAACCACCTATAAAAAAGGCAGAAAGTAATATAATGAACTTAGATTGTCCACATAACCCAAGAGAGCACTGAAACCTCTTTCAATCTAATACCTAGTAAACCACAAAAGGGGGAAGGTGATACAAGGGAACTGTTCTAACTACCCTAAGCCTAAGAATTTACATGGCAGCCATAAACTTATTCTGCACTTAACCTTGGCTTGTATGTTCTTGCTCACATCAACCACAGAGAAGCATCACACTCACAAAAAGACTACTCACACTATACCTATGCATGTAACACACTATAACCTCACACATGTCATTAAATAACCATTTGGGGAAAACTCTACGAGCCATATGATTTTCAGGTGGGATGCAAGTGATCTATTCTCACATGTGTCACTATTCAGCTGAGTGGCTCAAGCAATACAGTTTCTGTATAGGAAAACAGGTACGGCCAGATGAAACTTTTATGTTCCTATTGACCTTTCAAGTTCTATCAATTCAAGTACTAAAACTAAGTTCTCTACTTTCAAGAGTTGCAACAGATCAAAGTCATACTCCACATTCTGGGGGAAAACTCTACAGATCCAAACTTGGTGTGGCCTTTGGGTCTACTTGTTAAGAGACTTATTTCTCATTTCCTCTGCATATCCTCTGTAACAAGAAGGCCCTAAAAAAAAAATCATTTCCCCAACTCGTCTTTCCCTTTAGATGTTAGTTTTATTAAGAGAGCACTACCAACTTCAAAGAAACCAGCTCTCCCACAAAAAGCAGAAGACTTAGCAGAAAGACAAATCTGTGTTATCTTATACTGGTAGATGCTCTGATTAACAACTGTTAATTATTACTGTACCCCAGCAAAAACACTCATGCTGCCAGTGTTGCAGACTGAAAGCACACATGAAGCCTTTTTCCTAACCAAATGAATTTATGGCTTCATTGTCAAGTCAATACCTTTGACCATCTAAGCGCAAGTTTCCTGTGAAGTCATAAAGATGACGGTTGGGTCCTTCACATTCTATCCTTCCAGATACTTTCATCAATTCTTCTCTTGACTGGAGATTAGCAGTTTGAGACAATCCCTGCAAAGTACAAGCCAAAGCAGATTCATGTCAAAAATTTTTATTAGAAGGCAACTTAGGAAAACGGAGCTTTCTTCCAACATCTTAGATATGAAGTGTAAGTAAAAGCATCTACGTTTTCTGTCAGGTTTGTTGGGGGGTTGTGTTTGTTTGCTTTGTTGTGGGTTTTATTCCTGCTTTTTTAGTGGGAATTCAATAAATCTTTCCTGTAAGGAATCATAGAATGGCCTAGGCTGGAAGGGACCTTAGAGATCATTTAATCCAACCTCCCTGTCATGGGCAGGGACACCTCTCAACTAGATCAGGCAACACATGGGGACCAAACGAGGATCAAACTCATGG
This sequence comes from Apaloderma vittatum, assembly GCF_000703405.1. Taxonomy (NCBI): domain Eukaryota; kingdom Metazoa; phylum Chordata; class Aves; order Trogoniformes; family Trogonidae; genus Apaloderma; species Apaloderma vittatum. The sequence continues at coordinate 24,394 of NW_009735787.1, read as the reverse complement.
CCTTTGTGTTATCAGGACCACGCTCTAGCTGACTGAGGTAACCAGCCCCCTATTCACTTCCTGCTTATATAGGACTGTTTTGTAACTGTCTTGTGTAGATGGATTTATCACCTACACGATCTCTCTGCGACCAAGAGGAAAGTTCCATCTACAAAGCACAAAACCGCACGTGTACGGGACAAAGTGAGAGATAAGCAATAGGAACAGGCCTGGCTTTTCTCTCATGGTGTAGCTCTGCTGCTAAGTAGAGTCACTCCGAAGGGCAGTCTCTGGGGTCCCTGCAGCCATTATACTCTGATCCTACTCAGGGTTCATTACCAACCCATCATGCTACTGTAACCTAACATATTGCTACTCCAGCTCAGAGTGCACATACAACACTCCATTGCTTTTCACCTGCCCATTAACACCCCTACTTGATTCAGAGTGATCTATTTTCAGTATCATTTTCCAGGTTTTGACTGTAGCGCTGCAAGCCAGAATAAGGCCTTAAAATGCCTTGCAACTTTATTTTCTTGATTTAACCATGTGTCTTGAAGCAAATAAAATTTGACAAGAACTCAAGATCTGATCTACTGGGCTGAATAAGAACAGTCAATCACATTTCTACAAAAGTAAAAAACAAGTAGCAAGTGTACAGCTTGTTAAAAACAAATAATCTCTATTTCAAAACCCTAATCCAAATTCATTTTCTATAATCAAAGAAGGCAAGCATTCTGAACTATTTCTAAACACCATAATCAATAATATTTCTTTAACACAACTAAAAAGATTCAAATAAATTCCACTACTTATCACAAGGAGAGAAGAAATTAACTTAAATGTATAAAAGGTCCTTTAGAGCACTCCACAGAGGCAGAAGCAGACAGACTGGCACTTCTAACAGCCGAAATCGCAGCTGATCACAAGCACAGCTGACTTTTTTTCCCTAATACAGCACTTCAGTTCCACTTACTGGACATTCAGCAAAACACATCCAAAGTCTGCTTGATTTGCCTTTGTAGGCTTGTAATACTTCCTCCAGATTAGTTCCTTACACTTGCATATGAAGCATTACTCTTGGCTTTGCTTCTGTTCAAAAGGCAGCTTACAGCCACCTGGCAAGAGATACGTGGGTTTCTTTTAACAATAGTAACAAGAATTAAAAAAGAAGTAGTTATATTCTTGACAGGCAAGGCAGACCCTGCTTTGTGGTTAATATTAGATACCTGAACAGAAAAAAAAAAAAAAGGTGAAATTCAGTCTGTTTTACCTGTCGTATTTTAAGATTTGTCTCCCCGTCGAGATTAGCTGTTTCAATATAGCACATGGCTTGTGGTTCACTGTAAGAAGCATCAGATTTGCAGTGTTAAGACTCAGTACTTTTAATATACTACTTCTGCACAAAAATGATCCGTAATACACTCCAACAGACAAAAATCCACATCAGTAGTATACAACCATGAAAAAAACAGCTGAAAGCACACGGTTTAGAGATGTCTTTAGACATGAGCACTCATACAACAGACTACAGAGAACGACAAGTCTAAATCAGAAGGTTAGTAAGAATTTGACAAGTCATTATAAACTTAGATGCCTGAGGTGGACAATTTTACATTGCAATCCGTAACATGGCTTCAGATTGCAAGAGCTATAGATAAAACACAAACTACTGAACAGTGTGCTTAGATGAAGAGTGTGCTCTTTGCTATTAGATCCTGTCTGTGAACCGCAAACACAAAAGGTTGTGGCCACAACATCACCTTGAAGCTGAGGGACCTGTGGAGGCACATCTGAAGTTCGTGCTAACCAGATTTTTTTTATTTTTTAAGAAACAGAAAAAAGTACAGTAAGATTGAAATTCAGGGCTGTGATCTGCATCTTTCAGAGATGCTTATGCCCTTAGCAATACTGGCACGAAAACCTCAAATCTTCCTTACAAAACTGAATTTTCCATTAATCGAGCCCTTATCTAACATCTAACACTGAGGAGCTCTATGGAGATAGCACCTGTGATAAAGAACGGTACTACAGTCATTGATCTTTTCCTAATAGGATCCTTAAAATTTGAAAACCTCTGTATGGCACCAACAAAACTATTTTTTCCCTGATCATCTTCTCAGGCTGCTAAGGAGTATCAGTTTCCCATCTGGGCTCCAATAGGTGCTTCTTCAGCATATCACTTCTTATATTTGAGATGTTGCTTCTTCTCTTCTAAAGTGTCCAACTGCTTTAACCACAAATGTACTTAATTAGCAGGAGAGTGTGTAATAAAGGCTCCTTAGGACAAAAGCTGTTAAGCAACAGGCAGGTGTATTTGCAACCTAGTAAAAAGCTACATTTTTCTCTCCAGTGAATTTTTCTTTAAAAACAAAGTTGAGAGACTGTTGTCTTCTATACAGGCAAGCTAAATGTGGACCCAGGAAAGACATAGATTAAGTCCAGCTTTATTCCAATTTTATTCGTGCCACGAACACCTTATCTGCTACAACTGAACTGGTTAACTCAAGAGGAAAATACCTCTTCCAATACAATTCCTCTCCTGTCCACAGAAATGTGGAAGTGTTTTCACACAAAGCTGTGTTTAGATTCAAGCATGTTTTTCTTTCATGTAAATTTACTCCCTAGGTAAAATTCATGTGATGTCTCCTTTCTTCTATGGGGAAAAAAAAAAAAAGACTGAAAGTAAAAATAACTGGTTTTCACCTCTGACAGCCAGCTCAGATACAGAAAATTAACACATACAAGCAAAAGACCCCAAATCCCTTCAGAGTATGCAGAGAACTCTGGTGAACTGAGGACATTTAGGATGGTTATTTAAAAGAATCACGGGAATAATATCAATTGGAAAGCACAACTACCACAGAAATTACTGTTTACCTCAAGCAAAGCTTCTCCTAAATCTAGTTAAGGTTAAACTCTCTAGTTATGTGATTATCAGTGACAGCAAGTTAGTAGAATAACGTGGAACAAAAAGCTGGCCCATGCAAGTTAAGACATAAATCAGAAGGTTTTTTAGTATAACACATCAGAGAAGTTCTCAAGTAGAACAAATACTCCTCAGTGCTGAAACAACAGCAAGTTAGTGATGTCAAAGTGAGGCCTAACTACCTGCATATTAAGGCTGACAATTGTTTCTTTAAAATTTGAGTGTGGTTTTTAAGAAAATACAATATAGTATACCATGGAATAAAGATATCTCTTATACTTGATCATGTGACAGCTCCAAAAGACTGAGCTTCATCATATAGCTTTCAAAAAAATGAAAGCTCCCAGAAACTGCAGACGAAGATGGAGCAGAAAATGCAGTAGCTTAAAAAATAAGTTCTCTTAGATCACTCAACTTCTAAGGGAACAGTAACCCAGAGTCCAAAAGAACCTGAAGTCACCACTGAGAAGCATACAGACAGGAGGAAATTATGGAGAAGAGTAAGACATCAAAGTTTGGCTATTAAAAAAAGCATGTTTAATAACAGGAAATGTGCTACTGTCTCTTGTTTAACTCTCGTCTAAGCAGAAAGTGGTCTTGATTTGGCCTCAAGTTGTTCAACACTACAGAACCTAGATGAGCAGCCAAGTATCACTCAAAATGCTTTTAAGAACTAAGCACCAAGATTTGTTGGCCAGTTTATCAATATAAAGAGGTTGTCCCATATTTCACTAAGATGAGAAGGACTCAAGATGTCACTGCCATGCCAGGGATGGGCCATCATTTGTTTATTCTTTTTAGATACAGCAAATGTAAGTCCAAAGGCTACTTTGCAGGCTAGTTACAGGATGCCAGCTGGGCTAGCCTCTTAGAATTAGTGCTCCAAAGCAGAAATCCTTCCTGTGAGGCAGGAAAACACATTGAAAACTCAGCGGAATTAACTGGAGGCTATAAAGGCCACAGAGGAACTGACTGCATGAAGCTTGTACAGTAGATTGAACTTCAGTCTTCTAACTCAACAATACACTTTGTGAATTACAGGTACACAATACTATAAAGTCATAAAGAAGCCTTCTTCAGAAGGTATCTACACTGCTATATGAATCATTGCCTAGTAAAGTACTGTTTTGACATTGATGAAATTTAATTTTAGATGTGGATTGAAATTAGAGCCATCTGATGTCTGGTTTCATTAATAGCAAATACAGAGTTTCGATCCTCTGCACCTCAGTTCATCAGACACATCACTTCCACACCCATTCAGGATACCTGGAAGATAAAATGATCATGTCTGCTGGAAGATGTTGCCCATTGGTGACCTTCACAATATCTCCTACCGCTACCTGTTGAGTCAGGGGCAGGAGTACAGTAGCATGGAAAAGAAAAACAAACAGTTTGCTTGTCTGGCATGTTAGTTTGTTATTTTCTTTCACCCAGTCAAAAGAACAGCATCATGCACAGAATAGCTAGAGATAGCGCTTCAGAAAGTCAGAGTACTTCTCACTGCAAGTTTGGAAGTATCAAACCTTTTCCTTTTCTGAAGGTAAAGTAAACAATTCTCTATAGAAAAAAAAATATACTCACTTGGAAAGCATGGATTTCTGTAGCTTGTAGTCATTAATAATTATTTTTCTATAATCCTGCCGTTATCCAAATTTGAAGGTTTTTTCTTTAGTCTTATTTAACCTAGAACAATACTTATTTTTCCCTTCTAAAACAGTTATCTTGAAACTTGACTTTTGTCAAGTATCAAGAGCTTTCCCCATTCCTTCTCCACCTTACCTACACAGTCATCACTATCATCTTCCCTCAGCTCTCTCTAGGTACACTGCTTGTACTACTCGCTAGCAAAGAGTGTTGTCTCTGCAACAGACAGTATCAACCAAATCTTGCCTGACCTACAGCCACCTGAAACGTGGAGAGTCCTGATTTCTGAAACACTGAAGTCCTAAGAGTTTCTGCTACCTTTAACGGGAGTCACACATGCACAGCACTTCCAGTCTAAGAAGAACCAGGCAGTATTCTCAAAACAGTAAGACTTGTCTGATGACTATCAGGCTGTTTAGCACCAATACACTGCTGAGAGTCTGAAACAGGCTTAAAGGATTTTTCACACATCAACATATAAAAGTTGAAATGGATAGCATGTTCGAACAGGCAGATTCATTAGTCTTACTCTGGACTCGCTGAAAACAAATTCCCTTCAGGAAAAGCATCAGATTTCCACCTTAAAGCAAACAAGGTAGATAGTACATAACTGTTATTCCCTAACAATAAATGCATGCCTGGACAACACACATTTGAGACAGGCCAACTGAAGAAGTGTTTAACTGCATAAGAAAAACAGATTCCAGGCTCTGCTTTAAATATCTTCCACGTCCTCACTACAAATATCACACAGAACAGCATAAACAGACATTGGCATTAGCCACTAGAAGCCCTGGCCAGCTTCAGTTTCTACTATAGCCTAACACTTGAGCAGGACTGCTTTCAGGTCTTGAGGCACATCTCACTTCCCAGTGGTTTTAAAAGCATGTACCTTCTCCTCATTTATCAGTTAACAGGGCTAATTTTGTCCTGAAAAGGGCATTAAGAGCCACAATTAGATCAATATATCCTGAGGGATTTCAGCAAGTTCTAGAAATGAAGCTCACCAGGTCCTGGCAAAGGGCTTCACAGAACACAGGTCCCGAGTGTCTGAGGTAGCAGCAGGGCCTGTGTTCCTTATTTGAGCAAAGAGCTTCCTAGTCAGCCTCTGAACTTTTTAGCAGAGGTAGCAATATAAGTCTGTTAGACTTTCAGAAGAGGTAAAGCATTGCAGTGAGAGTTACTCTTCCAAGATATGGACTAAACAAAACATTACTTACACCCTAAGGCATATTACCTGCCCAAGCAAAACCAGAACATTTCATTAGCATTTGATGAAACATAGTATTGGGATTTAAAGGTGGGTACACATGGGTGCCTTGCACAAGGCAATTTTCATTACTGCAACAGAACAGATCTCTCCCACCCCACGTCTCAGGGAATTCTCACATAATGTACATCAGTTCTAGGCCTCCAAATTTATTTTGCCAAAAGTCACTCTTGCACATCTTCTTCCATTCCCTCCCATTATCAATTGTACTTACCTCTTTCCAAATAATGTTCTGCCACATCCCATTTCTTAGAACTGGAAAGAAAGTTTAAAGTTAGGTTAGAATAAACAGGCAAGAGCCGAACAAATATCAAAACTGTATCAGCAGTAATGAACATTGACCAGAATGGGAATTAACACATGGATTAGAAAAGTACTTCTCAGAAGCTGGGATCACACACTTCTGTCCACAGCTGTAGGCATGTGAATTCAAGAAAAAGGAAGAATTTGCCCTTAATATTTACGTAATTTTTATCACCTGCTAGACAACAGTTGGTGGCCTGATTTATTCTTGGCATTGCTTCATACTAACCCACAGATGGGCAGCGTTGTTACTTGTTTGAGAAACAACCTTCCTTAAAACAAGGGACATGACTTCCCACTGTCAGTCAGTATCAGGACACACGTTTACTCTGTGTATAACTTATCAACAGAATTCTCACTTCTCACCTTTTTCCTTGTGTTTTATTCATTATGTTTTGACTCTGACACATCCAATTTCACTACCCTATCAATTGCCCTTATAAGACTAAAGCTTAATTGTCAAGAAGCCTAAAAATCCTACTGAAAAGCAAACACCAGCTTTGGCAGAAAGAGAATCCTAAATGCTAAAGTTCACAATGAAGCAAAAAAAGAAAAGGTATCAAAATAGATCTTTGCTTCTGTAGTGCCCAAGTCTTATACTGCTGTTCTAACACACTCAGTGGTCATTTACCCTGGAACCTCCTCTTCCACTCAAGTAGTTCTTCTAGATGCTTCTACACATACTTAATGCTACCCTACTAGCCTAAACAGTTAAGTAATCATTGCTGAGTAATCAAATTCAGTCCAGGTCTGAGGCACACCAAGTACACCTAAACAAACTAAAACCCTTCACTGAAAGTAGCTGCAGCCAGTTTTCAACAATATTCAAGAAGTATAGTGTGCAGCAGATGGAAGTTGAAGAGATCAGCCTCGTACTTCGAATATGCCCAGTTTTCTCCTCAGTTCTATGCAATTCACATACACAGTTCATTTGAAACTCCCAGAAGATAACAATTCTGCTGAATACAGCCTCAGTCATCCTGCTTAGGCCACTCCATGAACAGAAATACAAGGTTTGTCAGATGAGAACAAGCACAAGAAATCCATTTTCTCAATTCCTGTCTTCAGGCCATACACTTTGGAGTATTAAATACTGAGATTTAACATGACAGTGGATAGACCACAGCAAGGTAAACTATTTAACAAAAAATAGGTGGTCAACAACAAAAACACTGCTAGTGATAAGTCTAAACTTCTGAGCTTCCACCCAAACAAGTACACACAGTTTAGAAGAACAGTTTTGTCACATCTCTTCCTTCTTCTAAGCTGTGCTTGAATTGAACTCAGGCCTTCTCCAGAATCTCAAGTGAAAAAGCCACATACCTTCAGCCTTCACTCAAAACCCAAACCCTCAGAGAGGAACTGCAACGCTCAGCATCTCCCATGCCTTGCTTTAAACAGCTCCCTGTTCCACCAGAAAAATTCTGGATGTGTTTCAGCAAACAGTTCACACTGTTGTATATTCACATGCAATGATCATCTATAGTTTCAAGTCCCAGGTACTTGGTCTTGTACACTATTTAAAAAGATTTAGATTTCATGCTTACTGAAACCAATTTAACTATCACAATTAATTAGTCAAGCAAATCACCCAAGTAACTTTTTTTAACTCATAACCCCACAACTCAAGAGAAATCTTCCATTTGACATGAAATAGTTGAGAAGTTTTGGGGTTGCAATTTTGCACCTTTTACCCTGCTTAACCCAATTTTATAGGAATACTCCAAAGGACAAAAAAGTAAATGTCTATACTATCTAGAATATTTATTGCAGAGTAAAATTGATGAATTATTTATTGTCAAAAGTTATTTCGTTAAAGTCATGAAGAACAAGTACCTAAAGCGACTGCTCCTACTCAAGAAGAGTTTAAATACAAACCTTCTATTAAGGCTTTCTAACAGTGAAAATCAGTGTACTGATGTTCTATATCTAGGGCTTAATGCTGTCACTCGCATCTCGGTGTGCAGGGACACCTGAATTACTGCTCCTGAAGGCAAAGCATTTCACCTTGGTCTTGTGCAATAGTTTGCTAGCCCTGTGCTTGTCTACTATTTGAGGGCATCCCATACAGTATTAAATGCTCATGGCTTACTCTATAATTTAATAATAAGAGGATCAATACATCATAACAGTTATTGCTGAGTTCTCTACATCTATGCAATATACTGCCCACGGGCTTCACGTGGGATTACATTTAGTCTGGTCTCTAGAGTCAATGTCATCTCCAGACGCACCATGTGAAGCCATGCCAGACACGGAACACTGGCTCAGAGCCCAACATTCTCCAGCTCCTAATGTAAATGCCCACTTGCAGCAGAACTTTCCATTAAGTTTCCTGCAAATAGAATTTATTTCCTACATACTAAAGCCACTTGGCAAAGCAAGCCAATGTTTGTAACAGCAAATTTAATATAGGAAACGTGCTTTGAAGATACAGTACTGTTCAAAATACTAAAAATGAAAATAAATACAAAGCCTACGTGCATGCTACTGAAGCAAGCATCTGGTCACTGCAGGAAAGCAGCCAGTACATGTGTACTTCTGAACTGCTCTATACTGACTGCATTCACTAGACCTCCCTTAGCTATCAGAGTAATCTAAAACACAAATACAGAACCTAAATTTAATTCATCTTAACCTCCCTGAGCATAAATTAGCTTTTCATTCTCATATTACAACTCTCAAGAATAAGCCTCTTCAGGCTTCCTCTTAAGAAATGGGAGAATGCAACTTTAAGCATCATTTTGCAAACTGTATTTAGAGTATTCAAATGTAAAAAATAAAACCTGAACTAAAACGTTTTTCTTCCAAGTGATGAAGTTCTGCTTAGCTTCATAAGAATACCTTGTGCTCTTTAAGGTTGTCTCTCCACAATTACCATGATAAACTTTCTTTGAAGTGTTTGTAAGCACATGTTCTCTAACTACAAATGAATTACAACTATTTTACCTCTAAAAGAACTGGCTGTAGCACAACAGACTGCTAATTGCTGACTTCTCATGACTAAAATACAGGGTTCTTGCACTAGAAACACCTTCCCAAATTTTTGTAGAGAACTTACCCTGACAAGTTAGTAAAGCAAAGCTTTTTGATGTTCATTAAATACAACCTCAATGATCAACTTAACTTCAAGCACGAAGGAAAAATAACTTGCTGAGAATAGTCCTGCAAACATTATGTCAGTCCACTGAAGCACAGAGCTAGTGGGTTGTTCAGTTCTCCACGTCCCTTTAATTATCTCTCTAGTTTTTTGACACTGAAGCTAGATGTATTTGGAAGGAAGGGGCACTACTGAGGGGTCAAATTCCTGGGTTTTCCACTTCATCTGTGGATCTTCACAGAGGAGCAGCAGAGGAGTTGTCTGACATGGGAACTCGGAGAACCCCCAGGAGCAGCACAGACAGACCACGGGGCAGCTATCAATATACGCTTCAAATTTGCTGCACAGGTTTTCAGTTAAGGGAGATGAAAACCAAATGATGTCTTCAGGTATTGAGTGTCAATACATCAGGGACACATGTAGGCATTCAGAGGATATCAGTGTTAAACTCATTCAGTGCCACCTCAGGAAAGTAAACCCACAAAATCCCCAGAGTTCCCCCTGTATTTTACAGGCAGCATTTACAAAACTACTTAAAACTCCTTTGACATCAACTTTTAGCATTTTAAGGGTTTGTTGGGGTGGGGGTTTTTTGTTGGTTGATGCAGTTATTTGGCATTTGTTTCATGTTTTTTTTCTTGTGAGTGCTGTATTTTTTTTCTTCATAATAATCAGAATAGTTTGGCAAGGGAGAAAATTCCTTGGTTTTCTTAGAGGAGCTAATAAGTGTATGACTTTGAACCACCTTGGAATTCTGTGAAGGTATAAATTCTAACAATCCTCCTCATGCCTCACCTTCAAGTGTCACACTATCAGCACCAGTCTGAACCTTTTGGTAAATTAAAATCCTAATGTATCAGTAACAATCTAGTCCAAGATGACATGCAATCCCCACAATCATGACTCTGTTTAAGCAACAGAATTGTCCAAAAGTAAGTGTTCTGGTATGCACTACTTGCACTTTAAATATTTAGCTTAAAGACTGTTTGGTCTTACCTATTGTTTTCTTTTTATTCACTGCACTGTCTGCCTTATGCCTTTTCTGCAAGAAAAAACATAACATTTAATTACACTTCATTACAGATTCCAAAACCATTAGAGGTAGAAACATCACATTGTTGCCTTTGTATTTTTTTCAAAAAGCCACACATCATCCAATCCAAACGATTTATAAAAGAATGTAACTTTAACATGAGTATCCCTGTTGGAAGTCAGCCTCAAACCCCCATCAACAGCAAAAAAAATCCCGTTAAGTCTCCAAAACTAGTTTTTTGGGGAAAAAAAAAAAATAATCAAATGGAACAATAAGAAATAGGATATTTACATGACAGCTGCACTATACATTCTATGTACTGTTTGTTTAGGCTGATTTATAAATTATTTTTATTCATCAGAACTTCACAAATCAGAAAGAGCTCTTAAAGAATACCTAAGGAAGTTATTGCAGATGTTCCCCAAAATAGTTAGCTCTATGCTAAAGTTGCTCCCTCCTGCATTTTCAAGTCCAATTAAAAAGGCCACAGAAGTGAGAACTCTACAGCATCTTTCCAGCCAGGTCTTTTCGATAAAAGTTGAATACACAATCTTGAATGGGTAGAAACAAGTGTCCTAACTTCTGCTGTGTTCCTGTTCACCATCTATCATGACAACAATCAATTTCACGGCATTCCAGAAATTCTAGTCGAGTTTAGAGCTCTGAAAATCAAAAGAGTATTTTGCTGATTTTCAGCAATGACTCAATGGGCTTCAGAGACTTGTAGTTTTGTGGCATTCTGTGGTTTTTTTGAAACACCTGGTCTTCAGCACAGCCTTCCCCATAATCATACTCACATAGTCTTCTATTATTTCTTTGATGCCAGCAACTGTTAAAATAAATAGCAATGGCACCAAGGTGGTATATCTTCCTGTTGGAGAGACATCTGGAATTTGCTGGGAACAGAGGGAGAAGAGATATTCATGTTGTATTTGCACTTTAAAAATTAGTTTCTAGCAAATTCTGAAGTTCTGGCAAAGCTCTCAGAAGAGAGAACACAGAGCTTACTGATTTGTGCCTGACTGATATTCACTTTCAGTGGGCAGACTAGCCCAAGCTCTCAGCACTTCTGAAGAAACTACTACCATAAAGTTAGAAGATAGATTTGTTGTACATCTTTTATTCTGTCTCCTCTCACTACAAGAAAATCATTCAAATGCTGTAATTCTCCTGGAAACAGTGATAACCTGGAGTATCTAAACAGTCAGCAGTTTTACAACACTCACATGCTTTTCTCAATAGCTCCATGCCTTCCAATACTAATTCTTGGGTTTACTTGAAGAATAAAAAGTAGCCTTATTTTGCAAATTACACTGAAAGAAATCTAAGTTACCTTTTAATTTGAATCGATAAATACCTCACTAATATTACTATTAAGGTATGTCAAAGAATTCCTCACAGTTAAGCATAACACCTTATAATACATTACAATTTCATTTTATAATCAAGACAAACCAATAAAACAATACCTGCAGTAAGGCAATGAAGAGGAAGAATGCATTTGCAGCTTTTCTTATCTGCTCATACAGGAATCGAGGTAGAAATGTCACCACACTGTACTTGGCTGTGCTGTAGGTTGGAATATTTCTGTTTTAGCACTTCATCAGAACATCATACAGGTATTATGACCAAAAAGTTTCAAGCAAGTGTCTGAAAGCCAGGATTAGAAATTAGTTCAAAGACCACACACTAAAGACTTAGATAGAATATGGAGGAAGTCGCCTGTGTTACAATGAAGAGCTGTACCAAACAAAAAGAGGCATCACACAGACCCAGAAGGCTCACAGTCTCACTTTAATCACTGGTACCTTTAGCACTGGGTGAACTATCAGATAATTTGCTACCCAGCCAAGCTTCAGCAATGAGCAGGCAATCTTCCCCTCCGGTTCCAAGCACTTACCCCTCATCAACACATGGCATTTCAGCGTTGGGGAAGGCAGAGCTGAACATGGGATAAATCAGAAATTCTGCAAATGCAAAATGCCTTATTTCCCAGTTCAGAACCACACTACTATTAGTTATGAATAATCCTCCAGAAGAGTATAAACTTTTTCTGATTAATCTTTTCTGATTATTTTTCTGGAATATCTATATTACTCTTTCTTCCACCTTGAAAAGAAAGTATACTGCACTTACTAGTCTCAACAATTTATGTCATTTCTTGTCTTCCTCATATCAAACTCATAATGAGCATGAATACAACTTCAGGGGGGAAAAAAGTGTCTAAAATTACAAAATGATTTAGCCTCTCAATTTTTTTTAGTCACTCCCATCCTGCCAAGTTCCCAAAACCAAGCTAGACGAGACTAAGCCTCCTAATCATGACAAGTTGAGTTTTTTTTTTTTAAATCAAAATATTCCCTTGGATACCTCATTGCTATGACTATATTAAAGAAGGAATTTGTGTTGTGCCATCAAGTCAAAACATTTATCAACAACATTCTACCATTTATCAATTTCACAGCTACTTGGTCCAAACAACACTCTTACTCTCATGACTGTGTTAATGCTAACACAATAACGCTCTTTTGAATGGACTTTATCCAAGTCACCTCATGTATTTTGTTGCTTAAGTAACACGACAGGTGCCTACAGAAAATAGGTACAGCCCTAATTAGAGTGGCACATTCAGCTGTTACCACACAGATCAGAAACAATGTGTATGTGTAAAAAGCACTCGTATGCTATTATTCAATAAGAAAGCTTCTTATGAAGAGCTAATTAATACTCTAAGCTGGGCAGGAGAATTTGATTAGCTTGGTTCTGAAGAACAGCTCCCTGAAAGACCAATACCCACAAATAATTTAAAAAGAAGCCTTGTGCTTCCTCCCAACAGACAGATACATTGTAAAGGACTTGAGAATAATCAAAGATTAGAAAGAATTTCAAACCTACAGGTGAACAGGTAGAAAACTGAGGCAGTTCACTCACAGCACAGTTTGGTCACTGAGGATGAAGATCTGGGAAGGTTAGCTCTCTGACCAGCCCCAGACACAGCTACCTTATCTTCAAAAGAAGGTCTGGTACCCAACTCCAAGAACACCAGGTCCTGCAGCTGACAGATCAGGTTGTGGCAGCAGGAGGAGGGAAGCACATGCAGGAAACCAAACAACACACTTTTTGCCTAAAGCAATAGCTGTTGACTATGCAAATCTTGCTAAAGCACACAAGTTTGATGTTTGCACACATGAAACAAACATGGGATGTCTGCTCTGTATCTGCAACTTAATTCACTTCAGTCATACTTCAAGTTGCAGCACTGTGCAAGTCAAGAGGAACACTACCAATCCCTGCGAAGTAAGTGAGTTGGGATACACGAGTACAGCTGAAAGTCTGGCCCCACTGTTTCTAAGGCAGTGCAGAGATTTTTCTGAAAGCAATCACTGCATAATTTGGAAGAAGTTTGTGTTATTCAAACAACTTAACTCTCAACTGTGCTACTAAAGTACTAAGGATTAGATAGCTATTTTCATAGCTCTCACAAAGTGGCAGCGAAGTGAGAAACCCAGTAGTAGTTTTCCAGTTTAGTTCCTCCATTTATTAGTGTGAACTTTTTGCATGAGAACTCCCTTAACTGCTATTTCCCATTTCCTGAAAACTTTTCAGGAAGTCAAGTTTACTTTCAATCATCTGTGAAGAGGCAAAGAAATTACTTCCTTGAGAAGTGTACACGTGCTGCCAACGCGCAGTTCAATATAGCTCCACTTTTTCCCAGCCAGCCATCTAAAGCAACCTCTGCCTTGAGAATTCACTCTTGATATGAACTTCATGTCCAGGCTTATCATCACAAAGAAAACAGGACCTCCTCAACACACATGGGATCTCATTTCCAGAGGTGATAAGTACAAACTGTTCTTGCCTCGGCAGCATTCACCAACAGCTCTCAACTCCATAGTTCACATATTTGAAATACTCTCAAATCTGAAACTGAAGAATGAGCACTGCTCAATGTTAGTGCTTTAAAACACATCAATTTCCAGGAACAATTACTAAAAAAAGCCAGGTACAGAAACCTGAACTGCAGCAGAAGAGCTGGGTAATTAAAAGAGAATGTTAAGGACTTAAACTCTTCTCACATCAAATGGCCTTCGTCTCCATTAACACGTACAAAAAAGATCAGATGGTCTGTAACGGTGAAGAAAATAATAAAAAACGATTCAGAGAATCGCAGAATGTCAGGGGTTGGAAGGGACTCGAAAGATCACCTAGTCCAGTCCCCCTGCCAGAGCAGGATCACCTACAGTAGGTCACACAGGAATGCGTCCAGGCGGGTTTTGAATGTCTCCAGAGACGGAGACTCCACAACCTCCCTGGGCAGCCTGTGCCAGGGCTCTGTGAAAAAGTTTTTTCTAATGTTTTTGTGGAATCTCGTATGTTCTAGCTTCTACCCATTGCCCCTTGTCCTGTCATTGGACGTCACTGAAAAAAGCCTGACACCGTCCTCCTGACACTCCCCCTTGGTATATTTATAAACATGAATGAGGTCACCCCTCAGCCTCCTCTTCTCCAAGCTAAAGAGACCCAGCTCCTTCAGCCCTTCCTCATAAGGGAGATGTTCCGCTCCCAAGACAATCTGCTTGAATTAAAGGCTCAAATGCTGTCCTCAGTAGAAGATTGTGTGCACTAGGGTCCTGCAGGCACATGATCCTTCTTTTAATGGCAAAACTGACATCAGCTTCTGAGGTTCTGCTCAAGCTCTCAAGTAGAGAAGCAGCATGGGCACATGCTACCTTGCTGCAGGCAGCAAGCTTCATATTTCGAGTGATATTAACTACACATCAACAAAAAAAGCCAACAGGCAATTCTTACACTGAGTACTGAGAAAGCTCATTCCTAGTAACATCTCACCAACACACAGCGCTGCCATGCAGAACACTGGCCAGGCTGTTACAAATCTAAGTGTCACAAACAAGGTTTTTAGCAGTTGCACACATATAATGAGGAAAGATCATCTACCTCCCTGCACATATAAAGATTGTGTATTCTGATCAAAAAACTTGCTAAAGAGATATAAAAACCAACTGCTTACAAACTCCTCAAAGAAGACATTATAAAGGCTTTTAAGGAGTAATTACTTATATGCCTATGCAATAATTATTGGTTGACTGGAAACTAGGTCCTTAGCAGGCAGCAAGTTCTGCCTGAACTAATGCAGCCCCCAATTTAAATCAAAAAGCCTCATTCTGTCAGATGAATCCCTGAGACTACAGATCCTGCTGAGGAAGACTCCAGCCAGTGTTTCGCTGCTCTGTATCCTTCTGTCAGCTAAGAAAAGGTTGTGTGGTACTTAAATACTCTAGAAAGTTTTGAGAGACACTGGGAGCTCAGGTCAGAACAAAGGAGTGTAGAAGGAGCAAGACTTGCTCCTGCACAGGAAAACGTGCAAGACTTGAATCCTACAAGATATTATTGCTTAAAGCTTGCCAGAGTAAGGCAAAGAAACAAAAGCATTCACATTAGAACATCTGTCACCCAGCTCTAGAGTGACCACTGTCCACAGTCCAAGCGCCTGCTTTGTTTCCATCTCTTGCTGCACACTCCTACAGTTTCTCTATAATTGCAATAACTTCTTACATATACAAACACATACATAGTCAAAAGATAAAACAGATCATAACTTGGCTTAATGGACATTCTTCTAGTCCCTGCACATGCCTAGACACTGAAGCACCAAACTCTGAAAGATTTCCCAACAAAGTTGTTGCAATACTGTAGAAGAGGGATAAACCCCTTGTCCTAAATGATCCACAAAGACAATGAAACAGATCAGGAGCATTCAGAAGTATTAGAATTAATCCATTTGACCTTTGGCAGAAAACACTTTTAGCAGCTTCAAATTGCAGTGCCCAATAACTAGTGAAAACTCTTACCAGTGGGACAGTTTTCATCTTAAGGCCCTCACCATTTCCCCACATTTCTTAGTGCAAGGATTCCTTCATTTATAGGATGGGCTCCCACCAGAAGCAACTGAAGGCACAACTGTGTGTCTGGAAGACTTCTTTGTAACAGATAGAACTGATCACATCTTAGAATCTCTGAGCACTCCTTTCTCAAGTCATATGATTTATATACAAGAAGATTGTTTCATATAGGTTTAAAAAGACTCTGGACATATCAACCCATTCCACTAACTCCTCTGCAGGTCAAGTTCCACTAGAACTTGGTTTTGTGGTCCAGAAGAGTTTAGGTCTGCTGCAAGACATTGAAACTCTTCTGAAAAACAGCCTACTTCGAATTAAATTCAAGGACTTGTACATAGTCAAATTAAAAAAATAAATTTAAAAAAAAAAAGAGAGAGAGAGAAGCATACAGCTGCCAGCTAGACAACCAGCTACTGAGGTTTAAGAGTGTTTTACACAAGGGGAAATCCAAATTAGCACAGAGAACTCAAATGTATTCTTACATAATTATTTTACAGTAATGCACATCTTCAGTGTTGTGTCATAAACCAAAACCTAATTAAAAGGCAGGGTGGTAAGTGCAATACTCATTGATTGCCATTGCTTTCGCTGGCAAGTAGTCTTATCTACCCTAATGCACAAGTTCCATTTCAGGAGCAAGATGTTTAGGCTGACAAAGCCAGGCTGGCTGAGCTACCTGCACTTCCTCAGAAGCTGCAAGAGCAACAAGCTTATCTTCAAGTGCTTCACTTTGGTTGTTATCTTTGTATAGACCATCGTTAGGACAAAAGCACCTGAAAACGCTTTATGAACTGTCATCCACTGAAGCATAACAGTCTTATTCTTCCAGTTCACTAAGATCAACTCCTAAACACTAAGGATTTGTCAGAATTTCTAACCTAACAATTCTTGTGTCAAATTGCCCCAGTACCAGCAGGGCTGCAGCCACACACAGGCAGTGAAAGACTAACGTAATTGACATTCCTAAAGTCAAGTATTACTTCCACTAGAAAAGTCTCCCACAGTGGTGCTCACAGCAGTCTTAATACAGAGCACACATTAGCATGACTGCTTATGCTCAGTTTAACCTAAAAAACAAGACCTCATGGTCACATTTAATAAAAGCGATAGCATTTTTGCTTCCAAATCCTGTACCCTGGAGGCTGTTCCCAAAGCACGCAAACAGAAAAGGCCTTTCCATTTGTTCTCCATTCACGCAACCCCTGCAGAAAGAACAGACTCCTGGCTATTTTTCAGTAACAAATACATTAGACAAATACTGTTTAGAAACATCACTAAAAGCTCGGTAGGCATGAGATTGTTTCAGCATGCTCAGATATTGTCAGGTCTTCACTACAGAAATATGCCCTCGCTTTTCAGTAGTGCTGCTGGCAAGTACAACTCAATACAACGGAGCTGACTGGAACAGTTAAGCTAGATATCCTACTGTCTAATAAAGGAAGTTTAGTTAGCGTGCCAACCCAAAATAGGCTTCATAGTAAACACACAGCACCCATCTGAATGGGGAAAAAAAATAATCAAAAAACAAACCCAAACAAAACCAAACAAATTGAGTAAGTCAGCTAACTATCTAAAAGCCAGGGCGCTAACTGCAATTTTAAAGCAATTGTTTAATACTAAGTGTCACCACAACTTAGTGACGAGCAGGGGGTGCTAAAAGCGGTGAATACTTACATTTTTCTCAAAACTGAAGAAATATCTTCACCAGCCCACAGAAACTATACAGAAAGCAGCTATTACAGTTCTTGAGCTCTACTTCAGACAACTTCAGAGAATTTCTTACTCTTCTACCCTTTTTCTACAGAACACCAGCAGTCAGACAGTGAGGTCTGCAGCAGTGAGAAGGCAGCCATACACACAACTATAAACAACAAGACTTTAGAAAGTGGGATTTATTGTACATGCTACCTCCAAGTCCTGAAAGACACCTGCTTTGGCTCCAGTCTCACTCAAACTACACAAAGCATCACCAAAACCGTTTAGCCTTTTCCCATTCACTTCTTTCTCCAGAAAGGGATCACCAACAGTAGGCAAGAAAGTAGAGTCACATGGGAATACACACTTCTGAACATGGGCCAATCTTTAGTCAACAAATATGCAGGAAAGCAGCTTTGTTTTCAGACTGCATTTCAGCTTTGGCTCCGGTGTCTCACAGTTGTTTAATAGCAACTTTATCTAAAAAGAGGAAAAAAAGACACAGTTTAATTCCCCTGCTAATGTTGCAGCTGCTGATGTATGAAGTCCATCATGATGCCAAAAAATACTACTACTAATAAAAAAATATATCAGGATGCCAGAGAGCTCAGCATGCAGCAGGTAGAAAGGCATTTTTAAAATTTATTTCTAATGCAGACATTTCATCTAGGCAAAATTCAACAGTTTAACTGTCCAGGGGCTCTGGCCCTAGGTGTAGCCTGCCAAGATCAAACATGCAGCAACTTCAAATCCATTGGCACAAGCTGGAAACACCACAGTAACACCAGGGATACAATGCCAGTTTCTTTTAGTGAGATTTAATGGCTAAAAGAATGCTTTTATAGCTGCACTCAAGCCATTTTTATTGTGATAGGTTACACTATCAGCAACAGTTGCACTGCAGGAAAATTAAGGTTTGCTTGTTTATGAGAAGTATGTAACATTGAGGATTTCTTTTCAGTTATGAACAGTATCTACCTAGAATTGAAAAGAGAGGATTAGTTTAATGCGTGATTAGACTTTTACCATTCAGAATACAGTAATACATCTGTTCTTTGAATTCGAAAATGTTTTTCTGCAGTCAGGCAAGTGATCCGTTCACATGACAACAGAAGAGATTTCCAAAAGGAATACAAACACCAGTACAAATGACCACAGTGTCTGAACTCTACCAAGAATAAAACGAACACAAGTAGAGGCAGGTTTACCGAAAAAGCAAAGGTACATTTTTGTGGGAGAAGAATGCTCGTCTACAGAGTTAAGTGCAGGTAAATGTACTTGCACTTAGCAGACTGCCATTCACATTTTTAACCACAGATCATAGGAAACACTGAGATACTCATGTTACAAGGGTCAATACTAATTGGTTAGTGATACCAGCAACTCCTATTTCAGCAGTAGGGAGTCATCAAGAACCAGCCAGAACCTCCACACACACTAAAAAAAGCATTAACACCTCTAAATCACAAGCAGCTTCTGCAGCACCTATTGACAAGCTAAGAAAGCAATGAGTCCTCCTCCATTTAAAATGCAACATACAGCTGAAATTAAAGAAAAACTCAGATTGTACCTATAATTTTGTCGCCTGCAAGCATCCTGCAGACAGAGATGGAACAGTGGAGGGCTACAGATAAACAACAGCCTGTTCAATAAGGGATTTGTGGTGCTACAAGAAACCTTGTTACAGTCTTCACAGCCAAATTCCTAGCAGTGGTGCTTCTGCCTTAGAAAACGAGAAATCCTTATGAAATGAGAAATACTCTCATCAGTTTGCTTGAGTTTTTAGAGCCTGTACAATCTGAAAGTGAACACTGAAGGCTTTTTGCTCATTATATTTTCTAGCAGAATTTAACTTTTGCCTGTACGCAAGACAAGTCTCTGAACTGAGGATTTCCTGGATTTCAAAATGCATCTTTTGGGACCTCCTCCCTAACAGATCAAGCCACCAAATTCTGTTCTGAATGAAGAACAAAGAACATTAAAAGCACACAAACAGAATTTTGCCCTTCCTGACTGCTGCTCTGTCCCTGCTCTCCCACTCAAGCTACATACCGAGATGAACTTGGGGGTTCTCATTCAGGTATCAGACTTGCACGAGGATGCTCTACCAGGCCTTGACTATAAAGAATATTACATAAAACAACCATAACAGCAGCATCTGTGACATGCTTAGAAAATCTGGAGATGATTCCAAGTATCCTCAGAGTAATTCCAGCACTTTTGTGCTTCCTAGATCAGGGAACCAGAAGTTGTAACTTCTTCACCAATTCTAACACATGCAACAGCTGAGGGGCTCAAATAAAATAATTTTTGCTGCATACGCTGGAAGAAAGTTTGAGCGCAATGCTGCTACACATTTAGTATAAGCCACTGATGCCAGAGTGGATCCTTGTATTACTTGCAGAATCACAGAACAATTTTGGTTGGAAAAGATCTTTCAAGATCATCGAGCCCAACTTTTCTCTGCGTCACTAGCAGTCCATCCTCTGGCTTCATACAATTCTGGACATTTAGTTTTAATTTCCAACTACTTAACTGTATGAAAGGAATATACGACATGGGCCAGAGAAGGAAAGCCAGAGGCTTGCTCAAATCCTGACCACGTAACTTCACTCACACCTGGCCACTGTCCTGACACAGGATGTTCCCGGCAGCGCTACCAAAAGCTCAAATATTCTTTACTATCTGGTACATTTCCCAGACAGAGCTGCAGCATTCGACCACCATAACAACACTTACTGCACTACCTCTTTGCAAGGAGAAATCAAAAATGGATTAAGCAGCTCCTGGTGAGTTCAGAGGAGTTTTAAGTTCCATATCCTGATCGATGAGCATGTCATTCACATCCACTAAAATACTTCTGTTGTAAAAAAAAAAATGCAGAAAAGTACAAGCATTCTTTCACACTCTTAAGACTATTTGATAATATTTGATAATAAGAAACATCAAGGAATAAGTATTTACATGAAAGCCAGATCTGCAGAACATTTTCCCTTTAGGCAAAAGAAAAATACATATTCAGTGAAGAATTTTTGAAATAAAAAAGCACGCATGCCATTAGTCAGGCAATCTCTGAAGTATTGACATAGCATTTGAACACCCATTGTCATACCTCATCTGTATAGCTGTGGTTTTTACAAGGCAATTTCACAAACAAACAGGTTTGTTTTCAAACAATAAAGTAAAAGACCTCTGAGTCACTTCTCCCACCATTCAGGTAATCACATAAAACAAATTTTGCTTAAACTGTAGCTCTTTATTGCTGTCAGGTAAACTCAGGTGGCAAAAAAAAAACAAAAAAAACCCAAAAAAACAAAACCCCACAACATTTCAAGTCAAAACCACTGGACCAGCTGGCACTGCTGCTAAACAGATTTTTACACTGTGCTGATCCACCGTGTAACACGTGTACAAACTACAAAAATCACACACAATGGATCAAGCCAACAGCAGAAAAGTTAGAGGTTGGAAACATTAATGATCCACTACCATCTTGTGTTTCACACCTGAATTAGAAGTAAAAGCCAGTATTTTAAAGAAGCCCAAAGAAAGCCTTTTCCCACAGCACAACAGAAGGAAGGGAGAGAAAAAAAAAAAATGGTGGCAGGGGGGGTCTCTGTAGAAGCCTGACTACTACTTCACACTGCCTGTATGCCAAGGATGTCTTAAGATTTGTGACAGCTGTTAGTAGACTTCAATCCCCAAATGTAGAATACCATATTATAGTTATTGCATTTAAGTAGCAGAGCTTTGTACAGAGTGTCTGAAGTTTTCGGGACTTGTTTCATTTCTTATTGAACTTAAACTACAGAAATACTTCTACTAAACAAACAAATATTTAAGTTATGTATATTGAACAAGTCAACACAGGTAACTAGTTAGCCTTCATAAAAGCAAACACACTTAATACCATAACTACAGCTGTGTTGGACAAAGTAATTATATTGTTCCATTTTTTTACATATTTCAAAGCTTCTAAAATTAAAATGCTTTAGCTTAAAAAGGAACATCATTTACCTTTTATTAAAAGGTCCAAAGATTTACACATACAATTTTTTTCAAAATGAACACAATAGGGATCAAAACAGCTTTTAGTGAACAAAGAGGTATGTTCCTACAGAAAGAGTAACTGCTGCTGCAGCCTAATAAAGAACACTGACAGCCACACACGTGTAAAGGACCAAGCTAAAACCAGTCTACAATACTAAATTTTACAGGTTTTAAAAGAGTTTGTGACAAAGTTTGGAGAGCACAAAGAAAAATATAGTCATTGCTCTCATAATCTCACTTATTTACACCAGAAAGCCTGGGGAAAGAGGAAATGGTTTCTCCTTGGTTAGTGCCTTCTTGGCATCCACTTAGCTTTTGCAATGGCACTACGTATTATTTAGAAGCAGGAATTATCAACTTTGCTTAACATTCGTATTTATTGCTTTGTTCTTTTCATTCTCGCAAACACAGGAATTTGTTTTCAACGGTGCCACAAAAGCTAGAAAGCTCAAGATGCTCACAACAGCTTAAATGAAAAGCCCCCTTTTCAGTCACCTGACCTACCTTACCTCATCCTACTCCACACCTCCATTTCTTGCTGCCTGTTGTTTAGTTTTGAACAAGCTTTTCTACACTCTCTCTTAATCTGAAAAACTTGCTATGAACATTCACTCGCTGTTCAGAGAATCCTTGATGACTACCACAAACATAATGGTCAGAGTCACAGGGCTTATGACAAATTATTACCCCCTTCAGTTTAATTTTCCATGATCCCTTACATACAGGTGTTTATTCGCTTACAGTGGTGACACACTGACACGTCCTATGGAGACAATGCACCTTCAAATCCAATGGCACAGAGAAATTCAGAAGCTGAACACAATAAGTCCAAGGGCAATACAGAACTGCAGTTCCTCCAGAGAAGGGGAGTAAAACCACCACTCTTACTCCACACGAGGCACCAATACTCATATATTACAAGCTCATGCCACCTTTGCCTCCATGCCCACTAGGCTGAGGGAAGAAAACTAACCCAGAGGCTGGAGAGAGCACAGTTAAAGCTATCACCTTTTTAGAAGTCAGAGATTTCAAAGCTTTCTTACTAAGCAGCAGAAAGTATTTACAAAATGGACTTGAAATGACATGAAGACCTAAGATGCCTGATCAGGTCATGCAAACACCTCTACTTTCCCACTACACTACTTGCATTTTGTCCTATCCCTTACACATCTGTATTCCTCATGACTCCAGTTGCCCATCCCAGGAGATTAAGCTGCAAAAAGCTACGGAAAAAGCTTTTAGATCTACCAGGGGATGGCTTCCAGTGAGTTGCTCTCATGTGTTGTTAATAGTGCTATCAGAACAAGTTCTTGGTAGCAGTCTTGCTCCGATTGTTTGGTGGGGTTTTTTTTCATCAGGTTAAGGCAGATTAGAACATGATCCCCTCAGGAAAAACCAAACTACAGATTCTGCCAAACCTCTATTCCCTCCTTTTCTTTCTGTAAAGCAAGAAAAGCACAAACCTATCCACAAAAAAACTAATTCTGCTCATAATTAGACAAAGCAATAAAGTGAGAAAACATCCAATGTTGCTGCCCACATAGAGATAACAAGACACTAAGAAAATCTGTCATTTTAACCACTCCTAAACCATAGACTTTCTCAGACAAGTATGTAATTAAGTCACAGTTGAGGAAGAAAAGCCTGTATAATTAAGTTGCAGCACTACTCACTCCACCAGCATCCTTTCAGATGATATTCTTAGAATTGCCTGTGACAATACATACAATTAACCAGCTAATGGAAATGATCATTTCAGCTGGATATAAAATTCCCCTCTTTTCATAAAGGCACTCATCGTGTAAACCCTTCTTCAAACAATAACCCAAACATCTGCATCAACAAACAGAAGCCTGCTAAATAACACTCCCCCTTAGTCACGACAGGAGCCATCTGTTCACCTAGCTAACCCAGAGCAAATGTGGCAAGCACTGCCACTGCTTATGTTACTCATCCTCATACTCCATGTTTCAGTGCATGTGTTTCCAAAATGCAGTAACATGGCATTAATCACACCAACACAAGTCTTAAACACACACCCCTACAACAAAAGGCACCAGAGG
>NW_009735787.1:0-373 GCF_000703405.1 Apaloderma vittatum | reverse complement strand
TCCTGCTGGAATTGAAGAAGTGGACCATAGCATGGGGATGTGAGTTTGTTAATTCTGTACTTGTCTTGTTAGGCTTACTTTGTCTTTTCTTCCTTCCTATTCTATATCTTTATATACTTAGTCTAGTCATTCTTACAACTGGATGCTCTTGTTAATAGAATACTCCATTTCCAGAGTTTACAATGCAGATTCCACCCAAATCTCACACTAAATTTTCATGGGTTAGCTCTTGTGTCCCGGAGTACTAGATTGGGACCTGTTATTCCGGAATTCAGAGGCTCTACTGAAGCAAAGACCTCTTTATGCCTCTCGGCAAGCTCCCTGCTCTCACTACAGCTAAAGCCGTGGTGGTGCCGCCGGATCCCCCCTCCCT
>NW_009735786.1:0-36928 GCF_000703405.1 Apaloderma vittatum | reverse complement strand
GGTTTTAGCTCAAACCCAGGACACAGTGTCACCCAGCAAAGTTTAGCACCCTTGGAACATATGACTTTCACAAATGTGTGGTCATCATTCCTCCTATTACAATTTTTGCCATTAAAAACCAATTCACCCATGTGCTACTACAGTATGGGAGTGAAAACTGGAACACGTCTGTTATCTGTAATGTATGGGATACAATAGGGATTTAATGGGATTATTCTGCTTTGTCCACTTACCTGTAGGATTTCCTGAAGACAAAGCATGCTAGATAACAGCACTGGCCAAGCTGCCCTGGGAGCACAGGGAATCTAGCCACTGAATTTGCAAGGCTGCAGGTGAGAACAGCCTTTATTTGCATTCCTTTTTTTTTATTCCTGCACACCTGATGGCAGTAAAAACAAGCTCTTTTTTAATGCCTTCCTTTTAAAATGTTTAAAAAACAGCTGAGGAAACGGCTGTTAACACAACTGCCAGCATATTTAGCAGCCTCAGCTTCTAATTCCTAGCTCTCAGTTTGTATTATTCAAAGTTTATCAGAACTGAGAGTGCTTGGGTTAAATAGCTTCTGCACTGGAGAAACTCCCCTCTCTACCATTGCTGAGGAAGCACAGGGGAGGAAAAGATGTCTCTTTGGCAGCTGGTTAGTTCAGTCTGCCAACCGAGCACTGAGTGATTAGCAGTGCACTGCAGAATAGAAACTTGTACTGTACTACTGGTGCAGTAGCTACATCATCCACAATGACTGAGAAAATACCCTTGGTTTAGATTTCTTAGCAAGCTTCACACACTGATTGTAGTTGCAATGTATAGAGAATTACATTTCCTAGAATAACTTTTATTTAAGTATCTTGGGAAAATAATGTGCCCTTGTGGCCAAGAGGGCCAATGGGATCCTGGGGTGCATGAAGAAAAGTGTGTCCAGCAGGTCTAGGGAGGTTCTCCTCCCCCTCTACTCTTCCCTGGTGAGACCACACCTAGAATACTGGGTCCAGTTTTGGTCTCTCCAATTCAGGAGATATAGGGACCTACTGGAGAGAGTCCAATGGAGAGCTACGAGGGTGATCAAGGGACTTGAACATCTCTTCTATGAAGAGAGACTGAGAGAACTGGGGCTGTTCAGTCTTAAAAAAAGAAGGGTGAGGAGGGATCTTATCTATGTATATAAATATATGAGAAGTGGTTTAAAGAAGGAGGGGCCAGTCTCTTGTTGGTGGTGCTCAGTAATAGAACAAGGAATAATAAGCTGGAACATCGGAAGTTCCACCTCAACATGAGGAGAAACTTCTTTACTGTGAGGGTGACAGAGCACTGGCACAGGCTGCCCAGGGACGTTGTGGAGTCTCCTTCTCTGGAGACTTTCAAAACCCGCCTGGATGCGTTCCTGTGTGGCTGCCCTAGGGGATCCTGCTCTGGCAGGGGGGTTGGGCTACATGATCTCTGGAGGTCCCTTCCTACCCCTAACATTCTGTGATTCTATGATTTTCACAGATTCAGCAGGTCTGTTTCACATACTTTATATCTCCTTAATGTAGTCCTCCTTTTTCTTCTCAGCGTCTGTCCCTCTAAATTCTTTTACCTCACATTTCATACTGTCATAATTATCCTCGTTTTTTTCTGCTTTCTGATCCAAAACCATTCTGTCCATATCAGTCATCTCCAAAATCAATTAACATAATTATTTAGACATTTTTTCTCATTAAGTAAATTATTATTTGTGTTTTCTTGTTTCTACTCTATTTACTCTATGAATCTTTTGATTATTTTTCTTTTTCTCCTCTTCTTTTAACCACCTATTTGTGTAATAAGTTTTATTTTCTTTCATTTCCCCTACTGTATTTATCCTTCCAGTCTTTCTGCCTTACTTCCACACTTATTTCTTTTTATTTAGGTTCATGATTTCCAAAATACTGTAATTCCACCTGATTCTGCTTTCTTATTTAGACAGGCATTTGACACATAAAATCAAAAATTCTCAGCAGCTTAGTCTTCCACACATCCTTTCTACTGGAATTTGACATAGTTAAAGGATTTCAAACATCATTTTCCAAAGTTTATTGACCTAACTATAAATGTTTTTGCAGGTGTGACTTTCTTATTCCAGACAATAACTTGCCCTTTGGGTAATATGAATCACAGGTTTACAAAATATTGCAGTTTAAGTCTGTCAACATTCTATGGCAAACATTTCATTAGGAAAGAGAAAAAAAGGTCTCACCTGTTACCATCACCTCCTCGAGGAAGAAAAAATTATGATAGAAGAGACTAAAACATTCACACTGGACACGGAAGGCAGAAGAATTATACCTACATTTGAAGATCTCATCCTTCCCTTTAAAGTTAACCTAATGTCTTTGTAAGGCTTGGATCAGTTTCTAGCAAGTGATCCAGACAGAGTGCAAACAGATTGCTTCCAAACACTTTGTTGCAAAGAAAATCTCCTAGGCTAGGTAGTTTGACCTTCTTTACACAAAATAGCAAACATCTCAAATGCCTCTTGCATGCTGAATGACAGGGCAACTTAGGCTTAAATCCACTGACCACTATGTGAGCAACAGTCTCTTTTATTTCCTTGTGTTTATACTACCGCCCCTCTCTTCAACAAAATTATCATAGTACCCTTCTTCCAAAACAAAATTTGGATTGACAGTCATTCTCTTGATTTATTGGACTGCATTTTTTACAAGAAGACTGATGACATGTTGCCCTTTTGAGGCATGGTACTAGAAGCATTGGGATACTGCTAACCCCAGTCTAACACTGGACAGCAGGACTGGTTAAGGTTATATCTACACTAGAAAACTGAGTGGGCCAGCTCCTGTTTTCTGGCCATGATTTAAATGGCAGAGCTCAGTGGGCACCTGTATAATAAAACTCATTATTTTCCTCCTCTTACAAAACATCTACTAAGAACCATCCTTGGCTCAGTCATCTCCTGTACAACACAGCCATCGTCCGGACTAGTTTGCACACCTCCAAAATTACATGTATTAATCAATGACTAACTGCAGGGATCACTGTATGCCAGTGTTGGAGCCTGTGGTTTGGCTGTTTGGTTTATTGGTGAAGATGTAGTTGACCCAGCTAAAACCAAGAGTGCAAGCACCTTACTCTGCACAACATCATCAACACGGGAGAGAAATACAGCTGGAACTACAAGAGGATCCCCTGTCACAGGAAGGGAAAGAGTGGCCTTTTAGCTCCCAGGGGAGAGAATAAGAGGTACAACTTTTCTGCTTAGAGCTCACTCCTTTTTAAAGATGGGCAGTGCCAGAGTATTAGAAGGACTGTGAGTAATGGGCTGTTAATTCTCACTTGCAAAATGAGACAATGCGATACCATTTTTTACAGTGATGATAAAATGGAAAAATTAATTATTACTTTGCCAGTTAGAAAGTATCTTACATTATGAACAAATGAGTTTGAAATGTTGTCTACATAGGCAAGTGTGCACAAACAGTTTTCTTAGAAAACAAGGCATTTACACGTTCTTTCAGGATCTGTAGACTGACAGCTTGACATACTAGCAGTAGTTTCAATGAAAATGAAAATCTGTTCAAAGGGAGAAGAGGCCAATATAACTCAACCCTGAGTAAATGATGTCCAGAATCCTTACAGGCTGAGCTTTTCTTTAAACAGGAAAAACACAGTGCTGCTTCTGGTTAACTCTGCAGGACTGTTAGCTTCTATGTGAACTAGGAAGACCTCTTTGTAGACGTGCATGCAGATGAGGATGCACATAAACAGTAGACAATTTGATAAGGACATAGATTAAATTCACACGTTGGACTTGATGATCTCCAGAAGTCCCTTCCAACCCCTAACATTATCTGATTCTGTGATATGCGTGAACACATATACCTCCAATTGTGCACAAAGGGGAAAAGTTTTCAAAATATTTTTTTACAGAAATTTATTTAGCTGTTTTTCATGTCCCAGGTGAGCTCACTAGTAAATTAAAACCAGCTTATAAAGCTGCATTTTACATGCCACCTGAGAATACCTGAGATGGAGAGATGAACATTGTGAAAAGAGGATTCACTTTCCTATTCCAACTGTACCTGTGTCTCTGAAATTGTGGTGACACTGGTTGGCTACCAAACATGCACCCACCCTCTCTCTCACTCCCCCTCCTCAACAGAATGGGGGAGAAAACAGGATGAGAAAACTCGTGGGTCAAGATAAAGACAAAGAGTTCACTTACCAATTACCATCAAGGGCAAAATAGACTCAACTAGGGGAACATTAAAAAAAAAAATAGAGTTGGATGATGAAAAATAAGGATAAAAATGAAAACACCTTCCCCCCTGCTCCTTCTCCTTCTTCCCAGGCTCAAACTCACTCCATTACTCCCAACTCCTCCACTGCCCCTGCCTCCAAGTAATGCAGGAGGATGGGGAATGGGGGTTGTGGTCACTCTGTAACAGAAGGTAGTTTTAGATTGGACACAAGGAAGAATTTTTTTGCGATGAGGATAGTGAGACTCTGGAACAGATTGTGCAGAGAAGTTGTGGATGCTCCATCACTGGAAATGCTCAAAGTCAGGTTGGATGGTTCTTTGAGCAGCCTGATCTAGTGAATGACATCTTCCCAATGGCAGAGGGGTTGGTCCCTTCCAACCCAAACCATTCAATGCAAATAACTACTAGATAACTCAACAGTCAACCCCTCTGTCACTAAAGAAAAGAACAGCATGTTTTCAGCATAAAAAATGTTGACAGCTCATACACACAACACTGAGACGGCTCAGATATGTACAACTTGTTGTGATGTAATTTTATGAATGGGCAACCAGACCTCATCATTAAGGAATTACAACTGTGTGACCCTAGACATGCTGCAATTCTCCCATCTATTTCTGCCCTGCCTGTTTGAAATCTATCTTTTCTGAGAAGAGATTGTCTTTCATCTGTATTAGTCAACATCTGATACAATATGATCTCTCCAAGTTAGCACCACTAGATGCTATTGTGACACAAAGAGCAAACGATAGTACTCTGAAATATTTCAGTTCTACCCATTCATTCCTTAAACTAGATATTATTCGAGCATATTATAACATTATAATTCTTCCCTTAAAGTGTTCCCATCAGCATTGTCAGTATGCATTTTTATTGTCTCTATCTTATAAGCTATTTTTTTCTTTCTATTTATCTATCTCTCTAGGATGTGTCTAAATATCATACAAATATCTTTTCATTGTCTTATTTTTAAGTCACGTCTGTAACTGTCACATTTTCAATTGTTTTTTCAAAGCTGAGGCTCCCCTCCAAACAAAGAAACAAAAGCTGTATTAACAGATGGACTGACTTATCTGTATGTATTTTCACCATTATTTCACAGGACATCTTGAAACATCCATCTTCATGGCATTGTTCTGTCCTGCTCGAAGGATTATGGCAGCCTGTATTCAAAGGAAGAAACTAATGCCAGGATTATCTGTGGAACTCCAGCCATCTCCGGTGATGTCCTGTCTTTGCTATCTATTAAAAACTAAGCTGTTCCCCAGAGGTCCTTATTAGGCCCTTTTTTTGCCTCTCTTAGAAGTTATCCTCAAACATAACACTTCTAGATTTATGATCACAGTACTTTCTGATATGTGCGACAAGCAAACTCTGCAGTACCAAATTTGCAACTCTGTTCCTTGATTTCTAATACATGTAACAGTTAACTGCTTGCTGCTCATTTCTTCTGCTGTTTCACCATAAAAATATAAGTAGATGTGGTTTTTGACCTCCCCCCTTTCCTCACACCACCACCTGCCAATGAAGACATTCTACAGCATAAATAATTAATGCTGTCCTCTTAATTCCTAGGCTGCTACCAAGAAGCGTGGCCTCTTCACAGTCTCCTTTCTATTTCTTCAGTCATTGCTGCATCCATAATGAAGTGCAACATGAACGTAATGTTAAAGTTGCAAATTCAAGCGCACAGATGTTCAAACACACTCTCACAACAGTGCTAAGTGAGCAGAGCTGAATATGTCCACTATTTCTGACACGTAGCAAATGTAAAGTCCTGCAAAAAAAAAAATCTCCTAGTTAGAAGGAAAAGGAATTTGCCTCCATACAGTATGAAGACTCCCTCATTATCCACGATAAAGATCTTGTGTCTCTGTGATCTCTGCAGTATAGCTGGCAGCTGAACTGTGAAAGTTGCTTTCCAGCCTGCCTGCAAGACTCCCAAGCCTCCAAAGCAGGAAACACAAGAATTTGCTTTTCTCTACAATTACAAAGTAAGGTTATATGAAGTAGGTTCAGATTCTTCACAGAAAAAAAAAAAAACCAAGTTAATGATGGGCACCATTTTTAAGACATCATTAGCTCAGATCCAGCATCAGTAAAATTGTGTGAAAGATCATGTCAGCATATCTAACAAGACCTGTTCTCTGATGGATTTTGGTTTCTAAACAAGTGCATACTCAGATGTGCTCCACAGCCTTCCAGAGGAGTTGTAGTGTTGTTACACCATGCTGTTGTGCTGGTTAGGTTGCAAATTGTCAGGAGAGAGACATTGCCCGTAAGACCGAGTGCAGATCTTAGTCATTGCTGCTGGCACAAGCACAGGATGACAGTGTGCTCGGGCGTGGAACTTAACTGTCACATTTAGAATCACCTGTAGGAAACCCTGATATAAAATCCACTTTATTGCATGCCAGAGAGGAGTAACTTGAAGAACAAGTGAACGCTTCTGCTTTGATGAGTACTGTGTTCAGTTTTGGGCCCCTCACTCCAAGAGGGACACTGAGGTGCTGGAGATGGTAGAGAGGCAAGCTACCAAGCTGGTAAAGGATTTGAAACATATGTCCTATGAGGAACGGCTGAGGGATCTGGGGCTGTTCAGCCTGGTGAAGGGGAGACTGACGGGAGACCTTATCCCTCTCTACAACTACCCGAAGGGAGGTTGTAGCGAGGCAAGGGTTGGTCTGTTCTCCCTAGTGGGGAGTGATAGGACAAGGGGAAATGGTCTAAAGTTGAACCAGAGGAAGTTCAGGTTGGATATTAGGAAGAATTTCTTTACTGCAAGGGTTGTCAGGGAGGTGGTTGAATCGCCATCCCTGGAGGTGTTTAAGAGACAGGTGGATGTTGTACTGAGGGACAAGGTTTAGTGGTGTTGATAGGGCTAGGACAAAGGCTGGACTTGAAGGTCTCCTCCAACCTAAACTATTCTGTGATTCTATGCTTCTACTACAATAGAAGGCCACCAGTCTCCCATAACTCCTGGGTCATATCTGCCAGCCCCATGTACATGTTTGAGATACTTTAGGGAATTTATTATGACCTGAGGAACCTATCTTCGGATGACCAACTTAGTAACAGACTAGAATTAATTCCACCTAAAGCAGGCATTTGGTCTAAACTGCTTTCCCAAGCTCTGGTCTGTTATCAGTGGAGAAATACAGGCACCTTCAAAGGATATTCACTCCTTAGTAAAGCAGATGTCCAAAGTGATAGACATGATCTGACTTTGGAAATTTACATTTACTTTGTCCAAGAACATAAGATTTATAGTAAGTGGCTATTCACTTACTTATCTACTAATGCAAATTCAAGTATTTTCCTATGGGTAAGTATATTTGAATGAACATATATTTTATCCCAAGTATTATTTAAAATAAGGCAGCTGGAATGTTAAAATTAGTAAAGTCTCCAAACACAGTATTTTGACTTCTATTTTATTTAGTACCTTGTAAAGTTTTCAGCTCTCAATGGACCAAAGCACTTTTTTCCCTTAATGTTCAAAATATTGTTTTCACGATGTGGAAACAAGTGAAATTTACACTTTTGAGGAGTATCATGAGTCCTACTCTTGAGTTATATCTCCCAGTTCCAATTTAGTGGTGCACACAGATGGGCCTGTCTTTAATTTAAAGATTAATTTCTAGAGAATGTGGTTTTCTAAGGCAGCAGTTTCCAGTCTTTTTACCACACTGAAAATCCCTCATATGAACTCCAGTGGAGATTCCAATCTGTATGCAACAATTTTAGACAAATTACCAACAGCAATATTTTCTGTTTAATTTAGTATGTTTTCATATTTGTTGGTGAAATCTTTAACATAGACTACCGGTTGAAGAAGACAGGCTACTAGTATCCACTTTCAAAATGCAGAAGGGTAACAATAGTTTCCAGATCAACATTTTAAATATAATTAATTGAATCAACTAGCATTAAAAAAAAAACAAAAAAAAAAAAACCAGAAATATGATCAACCCCCTTACTAGGGACTAGAAATCAAGAAGTGTAAAGCCACATCCTACCAGAAAGCAATACCCATTAAATATGTTCAAGTTGCTATTTGGTTTTGGTTTTTTTTCTAAATACAGATTTCTTAAAGCTCTGAATAAGATTTTTAAGGCTTTTTTCTCTATAATGAAACTGTTTTTATCTGAACAACTATGCATGTAAAAATAACTGGAAATCTCATCATGATATCCAGAAATATATAAAAAATATTGCTAATAAATTCAACTGCATAACATACCTTAGATTATCCCAATAACTTGTCTTCAGATAAAAGAAGGAGCATCCTCAATACAATATCATTATTCTAAATGAGTAAGGCTGTGAGTCATAGCAGAAGAAAGTGACCAAATTTTTCTTAATAAGGCCTTCACAAAATTTGGAAACTAAAGAAGTAGATTTTACAGGAAAAGTCCACCTGACAATGGAAGAAGTTCCTTATCAGCAGTGCTTACTAACCTCGAAATGAAAACTAGCTATGGGAGAATGGCTTTCAAGTTCTCCATTACTTCTGTTTGAGTGGAAGAGAATTTGGAAATGGAAATAAAACTATCACAAAGCTAATGTGGACAAGAAAGATAATCCTGTTCCAGATCAAATGGTTCTGCCATATTTGCCCATTACATATTGACTCCCGTGCCTTTTTAATGAACTGATGAAGGCAATGCATAATGGCTCGCACAACTTAGATACAGTGTCCCTTCAAATTTTGATGATGATGACATCTCAGCATCTGCTGTTGCAGCTTTTGTGTACCTCCAGCTTCTCATATGCTAATAAGACAGATACCTCTAATTTCATAAGAGATTAGAAGGTCAGAGGCACAGAGTCATTCCATGGTACTTCAGCTATAGAAAAACAAAAGTATCACAGTAAGAAAAGGAAAAAAAGTGTGTATTCCCCACCAAAACCTGGAGAACATAATGAAAATAGTAAAGTACAAAACTAGTACCAGCATGTTACTTAAAGTCATAGAATAAAAGAGAGGAATGGAGGCTAAATCATCCTTCCCTTGTAAAGGACTACTGAAAGGAAGACTTACCTGTGTTCATGTATACAAGAAGAATGGAGCTCAAACATGTGCCAGCAGAAATGAAACCACTTGACATTTATGTCACCCATTAATAAGACAATGTATGACACATCTGTTGTAGCACTCACCTTTTGCTAAGTAGGCAAGCTACAGCATATTTTGATGAGTCTTCCCCATAACACTAAGCTGGCCAGGACCTGGCTACCTCTAAAGACAAAGGGATTCAGGGGAGAAGGTGGTTGCAACAAATACTGAACATGCATTGGACACCACTAGCAGAAAGGGATGCGTATCCTTCACTGACTAGTTGAACTTCTCTGGAAGATTCATCAAGCTTTGTCTCTAAAATACTCTCAAATACATGAAAGAAAGATCCTGTCCACCTGAAGACAGTCAGGGTTTCATCACTTAAATCCTGGGTGGAAATACAGATCAGGACTTAGGTATTACGCAGAGAGATTTCTCATTTTATATTGGTAAAGTCCAGACACTTTGACAAAGGGAAGAGTCACACACCAATTAATTTCTCGGTGTGTTTAAATCATGAAGTCTCCTGAAATATGCAGAATACCCTTCATTCCCCAACATAGTTTAATACCATACTTAAATTATTTCCATTTTGCCTTTTTAGCATAACCCATGACAACATCAAAGTCCCTTGTATTATATCCAGCAAGTGTGCTTAGCAATCATTTAGTAATTCACTCAGAAATGCTTGCTTCTCACAAGCCAGGCATTGCTTTTGTACAATTGTTGTCTATAATCCATATCATAAATGGGAAAAATCCATTTTAAGTGTCCTTAAGGGTGTATTTTTGAAAGGACAAAATAATGGCTTTCACTCTTTCACTAGGAATGCTGAAAAATAATTATCACCAAAGGGAGAAAAGGAAGATCGAAGAACAATTTTCTTCCATATACCTTTCCACCTACTAATCTGATAGATTTGTTGTTGAAGAGAAAGGGAAGATATCAAAATTTTCCACCAAATTAGCTGAAACGCTACAAGTCAGAGGTGGCTATTGTTGGTCACATGAAGGACTCCTCTTCATTAAGTAGGAGCTAAATTGTCAGTGACCACACGTTTGTAAGAACAGTACAAAAGAAAAAAGCACTAGATCTGCTGGAGCTTTAAGAGAATACAGACCAAAGACTGTAGCTACCATGACATAAAAAACAGAAGCAAAAAAGCTCCACATACAAGGAAGAACAACAAAAAAATAAGCAGAGGTAAAGTCAAGAGGGTTGGTACTGGCTCCGGACTAAACAAAGATGCCTGTAAGGGTATCTGTAAGGGGCAATATTTAATTGCTCCAGCATAAGTACACAGGGCCATCTGAGATGCCAGCAAAGGGCTGGCAAAGATAAGACACCAGACTTCTGAGATCTCAGTTCTCTTATTCAGGCCAGGTGGGATACTCCAGGACATCTCAGGCCACTGTATCCCACCGGAGGTGCTAAGTTGTCATCAGAATCCACCCAGTTCTGTCCCAGTGAAACCTAGAGAGCTGTTAGCTGACCAAATGTAGGTTAGGGTGAGCTAGGCAGCTCTTCAGGACTCACCGATTCTATTAACTAATCAGTCTCCATTGTCTTAACAGCCACCTCACAGCTGGACATACAACTCTGTTTAGACAGTCAAAGTGTGTTCACTTTGAAGATGAATCCCATCACAGAATCACAGAATTGTTGAGGCTGGAAAAGACCTCTGAGATCATCATGTCCACCCTATACCCCACACCCCCACATCGACCAGACCAGGGCACTAAGTGCCACATCCAGCCTCTCCTTAAACACCTCCAGGGATGGTGACTCCATCACTTCTCTGGGCAGTGCCTTCCAATGCCTGATCCCCAAATGCAGGGTCTTAACTAGTGCCTTGACATAGGCCTTTAGTTTCATTTGACATCTGAGGTACCTGGATGTCATTGGTAGATCTGATTTGAAACCTGTGGGAAACCTAAACCCTTCTGGAGGTTCAGTGGTGGGAGGCCAGGCAGGACAGCTAAGTTGTCCAAAGCTTTTCAAATGTCCCTAAACAGTGTACTTAGGAAAAAGGAATCAGGACCTGTTTATTCAGCATCTGAACCTGTATCATGCCCATTCTGTCTGCCCCATTAAGATCTTTAAGAAGAGACACCTCTGCATACTCAAATTCCCTTCTTGCGACAGCTGTATGTCAACACACAATAAGCCTACAAGGCCTTTAAAATCAGTTTTTCCAGCTGAGGAAAGACAGAAACAACTCTTGCTTTAACCACTGTACTACAAATGTGGATGTAGATGCCCTGTGACATGTAATGCTTTAGCAGGATGGAAGCAAGCTCTCCCTCAAAAATATCAAAACAATATCAAAGTCCAGTTTGGGGAAAAACCATCCCTCGAATTTTATCAGCATAAATACATTCTGTTAGAGCACAGATATCTTACTTACCAGCCTTATCTTACTTTGATAAGGCTGCTTGGAAACAGGAAGTTCCCGGGGCCACAAGGTGGTAAGACCCAGCACACCTAAGGAGCCAAATCCTTCTCACCCACTAAGAAAAGAAAACAGACATGACATGATTTACCAGTGTTACCCACTGACACATTTCATACAAAGGTAGCATAGCTGGTGTGGGGACCCACAAATAGAACCACTGCTTGGAAGATTCCTCCTGCTAGTCTCTCTTTTGCGGTCATGACTTCTCAGAAGAAAATGCTGGAGTATTACAGCACACCTACATAGCCAGATAACTGACCTCCCCCGCTCACTCACACTGCAAAAGTGCTGCTTTGCTGGAACCTCTTTAGGGACAAACCACCTAACACCCTTCAAAACAGAAATCAAAAGAAGTCTAGGGGCAGTTCACTGTGGTGACCACTGCCAAAAGACAGCAGAGAGCAGACTTATCCAAAGTTGACTTCCCCAACCCTGCACCATCCTGCTACGCTGGAAAACATGAACAAGTAAGCGTGCACCACTTTTCCCATGGCTAAGGATCATTCCCTAAAGCATATTCATCAGGCAGTGTAGATTTAGCCTTGGATACTAGCCCCAGGGGAGAAATGCAGAATTTCAATTCTTCACTCCACTGGGATTTTTTATTGCAGACAAGATAGGAATAAGCCAGATAGATTGGATTTTCTTTCTACATGTCACACTTTACCCACATGTGATAAACACAGAAAAATTTTTGTGTTAGGAAGGTAAGTAAGCATTAGGCAAAATGCATATGCTGGGTCGCAAAATGCTGTGTGTCGTTGGTAATGCTGAAAGCAAGAATAGTTGTTGAAAGCAGCTGAGGAACCTCAAGAGTACAGGGCAAAACCACCTGACACCAGGATAATGATGAAAATAGGGAATGCTGCAATGTAAAGGGGCAACCTACCTCAAACAATGAGTTATCTTAATTGAGAATAACAAGAGCCAATATGTGGTGCCTAGAAGGAAGAATTCAGGGTAGGAAGAGGAAGGAAGGAGGAAGGTAGCCCAGGACTGGGAGTGCTCTTACTTTCAGGAGAACCAAAGAGAAAATGGGGGCTCTTTCCTCTTTACAAAGGGTGACTTCTCTAACGCTGTTACAGAACACAGAGGATAAA
The DNA here is from genome assembly GCF_000703405.1 of Apaloderma vittatum. Classification (NCBI taxonomy): domain Eukaryota; kingdom Metazoa; phylum Chordata; class Aves; order Trogoniformes; family Trogonidae; genus Apaloderma; species Apaloderma vittatum. Next base: position 24,076 of record NW_009735786.1, on the reverse strand, counting down.
TGGAAAGAAATACTATCATGGTATCATCAGTGTGTTTTTAGGACTCTACAAAGCAATCAACCAACATAGTGTGATAAATACAGTTCTTGTTTCATTTTCTTTAGTAACCTCTTCTATTATTATAATTTTAAATGATAGTTAAAACTCCACCATATGGTATAGATTAATCCCACTTTTATTTACAACAATTGCCACTAGATTGTGATCTGTTTCCTTGTACTAAATGTTTATTATAAAATCACTGTCTAAGAACTGGAAAAGAAATCATACAATGTTTAAGAAAAAATATAAGCACTGGTCAATGTCCTGGAATACATTAGCAAAGTCTGAGCTAAATTAGAGAGCTGATAAATATATTAGCACTGCACCAATAGTGCATAATGAATTCTTTAAAGTAACATAGGGAAAAAGAATATAGTTATTAAAAATAAATGTCTTTTTCTACAATGGTACATGCAAAGGGTCTCCACTGTATTAAAGCATATAAAAATAACGGAGAAGAAAATTGAGTTGTGAGCACTGAGATTTCTACATTTGCTTACTTTTAATGTAGAACTCAGGCAGGTGTCTAAGGCAATATACTACAGTTTCATGTATAAATGAAGTAGTAAGTTTCAGTAACTTGAAATTAATTTCGATTAAAATTGAAGTTTAGCTCCAAATGGAATTGAGTTGTGAAATAGTCCTGTCAAAAATGAATTGAGATCTAAATTTAAAATGGCTGTTGGCTAACAGAATAGTGGAATATTGGTTAAAGATTGTGATTTCAAGCCCACACTTACTGAAAAGCAGATAAAACCAAGTCTTTAAGGAGAAGTATCTGGCCCATGTAAGCCATCAATTCAACTTGTTACAAAGTTAGTAATATTTACTTTCCGTCTTAGTTTTATAAGTATAAAATCACCTTTAAAACACCACCGCGCAAATCTTATGCTAACGTTTATGAAAAAGGTACAGAAATTAAGTATTTTTATCTACCAGTAATGCTTTCAAGCCATATTTGCTCTCTGTCTAAAAACAAGCAAGCTCAGTTTTCTTATGACAATACTCACCAAATCATTTAGCTATTTTATTAAAATATACATCAATAAGAAATGTTAAAAATCAGAAATGACATTATTTTGGAGGGTGAATTGCTAATAAAGCAACACAGATTTTCATCCTGTGTGAAACAGCTGGACCATGACGAGATCACATTAGCACTAATTAAAATGATATTTTTTTGTGCAGTTTTTGTTAATCCAGCTTCATTGGGCTCAAAAGGATTTTTGAAATCTGTAATAAAAGCTATTATGTAATCTTACTCCGATTCTCTTGCATCAGGTTATTATGTGAAATTTCCCTATAATAAACCATATTTTCTTAAAACTCTCACTCAATAAAATCAATATTAAGTTTTTTACTGTTATAGCTGGTTTTTCCCGATATATGATTCTCATTTAATTAAAAAAAAATTAAAGCTTTAATTTATTTTTGCTTGATGAACAAGAAAAATATCACATTAAAGGCAACACTTTGCCATGTTTCTCTTTCTCCCTCACTTTCCCAGGTCCCTGTTGTTCCCAATGTATAATTTGCAAAACATATTGCTTCAATACTTACAATGAGAGAGGCGGCCCAGCTGTGGGAGGGAAAGGACAGCAGTCTCCAATATTACCATAATAATCTGCCTAAGGTCCCATGAGCCCTCTGGAGTATACAATTCTCTATACTGCAGGCCCCAGCTGGAGAATGTTCTCTTGACATGTATGCCAACCTTTGCCTGCAGGCAAAATAAAAAAGGCAGAGAAGTAATCATGAAAATAAAAAATCTTGTCAACTGTGGTAGGATGCAGTTTCCATGTGTTTTTTTTGCTCACGTAGGCAGTCATTGTGCTAACAAAATGATAGGAGACTTTAAAAGACTGCAGCTGGTACGTGTTTTGCTGGAGAGGGAAGAACATCATGTGCCATGCTAATTCCGCAGTTCTAACTTTGGGGAAAAAAAAAGAGCAGTGATATTGTATTACTGTCAATATTCATGACAGCTTTATTTACCTCCTCTTCTGATGGCTGCTTATTACAGGATTTTAGCAGGAAAGTGAAACCCTGACAGTATTGTGCTAATTGCAAAGGGCCAGATTGTGATCCTCATTGTTTTGTGTTGGGTGGTTGGGGGTTTTTTCACAGCGATGAGGGCTCTCAGGCAAATACTCTTGCTGGCTCAGTGGGACTAATTGGGAAGTAAACACCCATCACTGAGAAAGCCATAAAACTGGCTCAGTGAACTTTCCAAGAAAAAAAAAAAAGAAAAAAAAAGAAAAAAATCATTACTTTAAATCAAATAACGCAGTAAATGGAGAAGGTGGTTGGACGCTTTGATCTTATGGATCAAAGATCAAATATACGTTTTCGCTCTTCAGTTTCAAACTCAATTTGAACACAAGAACCCAAGGTCTTTCTTCTGATTTCTTTCAAACAGGTATAAGCAAGAGCAACACCAGCATCACTGAGCTCAAAACAAGTCCCATATTTTTACAGATTCTCCAAAAGGTTAAAGCAATCTTCTGTAAAGAAAGAAAAAAAATGTGTGTGCAACAGTCATGAGTCAGAGGTCAAAACCATTGTGGGTCAAAACAGCGACAAAGAGTTATTTATCATTTTAACCTTAATTAAGACTAATTTCTTTTTATTTTTCTTTGCTGCTAGAAGACATATTCCCACTCAAATACGTGGTATTTCATTGCACAGCAACCCCATGGATCTTACATTGTATTCAAGACAGAAAATCTTTTCACCTACCTACATAAATATATATAACTTTTGTTATACATATGTACATAAATATATATAACTTTTTCCTTCTCCAAAAATCAGTTTTCATTTCCTTTGCCTCCTTTCTTCAAGTCACCTAGAAGGAACAAGAACATGTTTAGCTCAATAGTTGTTCTTGAAGGATATGTACAGTAGCAAGTTAAAGAGTTTGATTTGTTGTCTCAAAGTGGAAGTCATTACCTACGCCTGGTGGACTTGGGAAAGACCTTGTCTGTCTGGCACGTGAATGAGATAATTCTCAAAGTCTGCCAGCCAAGTGGAGCTTAATTGAAGACGCTGGAGAATTTAAAATGAGAGAAAAATGAAAATAAAATATATATTGAAACTATTGAGCCAAGATTAAACAGTGAGGAGAATATTTCATGTGGATGTTAAGAGAAACAAGGAATCATGGCCAAAGCCCATTTAGACAGACTTGAACAATGTCCCCTCGCAAAACCACTGGAACTGAAGGAAGAGGCTATCAGAATCCAAGGCACTAACCCTTAGAAGTTTCCATGTAGGGCAGCTTTGAATAGATGTGTCTAAAGTACCTCTCTGTATTTCACTATGTGTAATAGGACGTCTCTGTCAAAATGAACAAATAAATCCCACTTCTTGCCATGAAATGAGTAGGAAGCCTGGTTACTGCTGCCGTGGCTGATTTAGCATGTAAACTTGCTACCAGATTCAACTACGTTCTTACAAGATTATGTATAAATTCGGGTTGGTATGTCTTCTCTGTTTTCTGACTTGTGTTAACTCTCACCACTTGCTAACACAGCTCCCTCAGTAAATCAAAACACCCACCCCCATGCACTCCCTGGCACTGCAGTCAGCCTGCACCACACAGCCCAGATGAGAGCGACTAAACTCAAACCCGTAGTAGGGGCCTGGAGTATGTCTCTGCCACAGGGCAGCCTTTTCCAAGCTGCCCGCTGGGAATCAGCAGTGGCTTTCATCAACTGTCCCCAGGAGCAGTTTGGGAAAGCGTTACTTCAGTACAGGCCAAAACCATGGGCAGAAAGATCTTCAGTGCTATTTACCAGTCTAGATGTAGCGTGGAAAGTGCTCAGGTTAGTGAGATCACCAAAAATGTACAAAAACTGTTAGCATCCTGCAAAGCTGCTGTAAGCAGTTCAAAAAACTAGTAGGGACCTTATAACTGCCTTCCAATACCTGAAGGGAGCCTACAGAAAGGCTGGGGAGGGACTTTTTACAAGAGTGTCCACTGATAGGACAAGGGGAAATGGGTTTAAGTTAAAGGAAAACAGATTTAGATTGGATGTCAGGAAAAAATTCTTCAGTACAAGGTTGGCAAAATTCTGGAATAAGTTGTCCAGAGAAGCTGTGGCTGCCCCCTCCCTCGAGGTGTTCAAGGCCAGGTTGGATGAGGCCTTGAGTATCATGATCTAGTTGAGGGGCGTCCCTGCCCATGACAAGGAGGTTGGGTTAGATGAGCTCTAAGGTCCCTTCCAACCTAGGATATTCTATGGTTCTATGATAATCTGTTTTCAGATCTCTGTGAAACATTTATACTTTATTTGCTGGCTCAGTCAATTAAAAATATATAATGTTTGATATGAAATGTCATTGTGACATAAAGAAACAAAATGCTTTTTCACTAAATGTATCAAGAGTATGTGTTAGCTTAAAAAAATATGGTTGCTTTATGTGTGAAACAATTTTATTAATCCAAGCCAGAAAGAACATATAATTTGAATTTACCTGTATTTGTATTTTCCTGCAACTTTATCTGCTCAAAGATATTAGGAAAGGGATTAAGTATTTTGGTTGATAGGTAATATGAGTAGAATAGGAGACCAAGGTCATAACAAACAAAAAAGAACTCACACCATCTAGCAGAAAATGTATTTTAACAACTGTAGCCCTCCCATTATCTCCAAATTACAGTATTACATGACTCCATGGTTTTGTCTTAATGGCAGGAATATAAGTGGGGTTTTTGCAAATTAATCTTTTTACTTTCTTCACCCAATGGGATGAGAGAGACTGGTCTAACCTATTTACCTTAGGCACCTATTTTTGTATGGGATGAAATCTAGAAGCTCTTGGCTCTCTGCAGAGAGAGTCTAGTCAGCTGGCTGACTAGGAAACCAAAGTTAGATAAAACAAATGGCCTGTTTCTCTTACTTCAAGTTGGTTTGGAAAATCCCTCTAGGCATGAAATGTGCCAAGTGCCTTTAAAAATCCAGCTCCAGATCTCTGCAAAATCCCAACCACCTGTGTTATATGCTCAGTTTGCAAGTACTTTTCTGTGCTTTCCAAGCTCCCTTGGCTCATGTCAGCAGAAAATATCTGCAACCCACCCAAAAAAACTCCAACTGCAGATGCTGCTGGGAAGCTGGCTCACCCCTGTAGGAGGAGGTTGTTTGTCAGCACAATACCTCAGGACACTGACAAAAGCAAAATCAAATCAAAACATGCGCATGCACAGCCAAGAGTTACCTGCGATGAAGGAAACCTACTGCCCAAGCCTCCCACACACGTGGTGTTGGGAATGGCACAGCAGCTACCACAGACCTGAAGCTGAAGAACTTCATGGTGGGCACCTGCCTAAGGAAAGGAGATCAGAGCATTCCCCTAAACAGAAAGACAAAATGAAAACAAGCATTTCTGAAAGTGTAAGTAAGTATTTTTACCCTCCACCGAGCAAGAATGAATTGGGGATCTGCTACTTTTGTCACCGCAAAGGGCCTTCGGCACCTAACCTCAGCCATGCAACAAACAAATCTAGTTGCTACTCTGGTGATAGATAGCTTCTTCCTATCCTTAGGAAAGAATTAGTAGGTAACTACAAATTTATCGTGGAAAGGTAAAAGCTTTGTTCCCTATGTTATTTTGGAGAGAGATCTGGACCAAACAGTGAGTGCCTGGCAGATTAAAAACAAAAACAAAAACACAATTAATATCTTCAGTTTCTACACTGTCAAATATTCTTCTGTCCTCTCACAAACCTTTGGAGGACTCTGAAAATCTTCCAGATCTCTGTTATAATGCTTATCCCGGAGCCTGGGAACTGTTAATCCATCAAGGGAATATGTGCTGAACACAACCTGCCATTCAGAGACATGACCAGAAAAATAGGAACTGTGAGATGCTATGGAGGAACCACTGAAATCCTGACTGCAAAAGGAAAACAAAATATTTTGCTTTGCTACCAGAGATTTTCAAAGGAGAGGAGAGAGGAGAGGAGAGGAGAGGAGGGGAGAGGAAAGAGGAGGTATTATATTATTCCAGTTTGCTACAAGAGATTGTAAAAGGAGAGGAGAGAGGAGAGTGGAGAGGAGAGGAGAGGAGAGGAGAGGAGAGGAGGAGAGAGGAGGGGAGAGGAAAGAGGAGGTATTATATTACAAAATTGCTGAGCAGCACTTCAAATACTGACCGCAGCATAAACTAGTGGACCCCTTGCCATGGCATGTTGCATTTCTGTCAAGGATATGAAATAAAGGGAGAGGGAGGGAAGAATAAAAACTGACAGACTACAGTTCACTGAAAGTCTGATCCAAAACTCAGCACAATAATTGTGATTTAATGAATTTTGATTCAGTTCCAATCGGTTTATTTCTGTGTGTGAAAAATTTTTGGAAGAAAGCAATATCACTTACAATGCCAGGAGGAAAAATGTCTACAGATGGTGAAATTGCATGTTTCTAAGAGTGTTATAGCATGATAAGCAATAAGATGGGGTTTTTTTAAATTAATAAATGGACTTAAAAATAGGGTTATTATTCCAAAGTTAGAAAGTTACTGATAGGACCTTAAAAGAAACCCCTTCCAAGAAGGAGAAAGGAAGTACTAATTTTTAGGAAAAACGGACGTAACAGAGACACTCAAAAGATGCAGAGAATTTTGTTTGGAAAAAAGAGAACTTGGAGTATTGAAGGCAAGTAGGATTATGATGTTAATAAATAGATCAAAAGAAAGTTGTGTCGGGTCTTAGAGTCTTTTCTGTTTCTAAATTGTCTAGTATCAGTTAATTTTTTCTCTCCTTCTCTAGGTTTCCTAGTGCTGCCATCATGCTGGGCTCAATTCACCTCCTGTTCAGGAAAGAGATCATGACACTGTGACTGAGCTGGTTACAAAAGGAAAACTGACTGGGATAATTCAGATTAATGTACAGGTATCAGTTTTCCTTGGCAAGCTGTTAACACAGATGCAAGTCTTTACAGAGGTTCAGCTCTCTTTTCTGCTACCCAGACTCTCTCCTCACTGATTCCCAGTGGAAGTGAAGGGGAGAGTGCCAGGGCAGGTCATTTTGCTTCTTAGTTGCTTTCCTTGACATCCATTTACAAACCTAAAAAGCGTATTTATTCACTATTTGTTTTGCTGCCTGTCATAACTAGAGCCTTCCAAGGGTTTACCTTCCAGGGTGCGATACAAGAATCTCACCCTGAAATACACCAGAAGATTACCTCAGTCTCAGAAAGCTCTTGGGGGCAAGTCTAATTTACTTCTGTAGAATCAAGAAAGGGAAAAAGCTAGTGACGGAGATGTCATTCACTGGAGGGCGAAAACTAATAAGATTGCATCGAAATGAAGATAAAAGTCTGTCCAAATAGGAAACATAAGAACACAACTCATACAACCTTAATTCAAAAATAAGAAATCTCAGATCTGCAAGGGGAAGGATCGGGGGGTAATTTACTTCTTTGTCTGAGATGTAATATAACAGTGGCTGATCCCAGGCAAGTCATTTTAAAATCAATCTAGTGCATGGAAGGCTGATCCAAACACCTGGGTTTACAGAAGGCATGAATTCAAACCAAGGCTGTTTTCCTGGTGTATGGAGCAGCACTCTTATGGTGGAGCACTGGTTAGGGAACGACGGCTACGGAATCACATCCAGAAAGAGACTTGAGCACTTAGGACAACCCACGTAGAATTTAAAATCTGTGACACAAGGCTCATAAATCCAGAAGTCCAAATTTCAAAGGCTAGATTTAATGGACAAAGCAACAAATTCAAACTATGTCTGAAGTCCAGCTACTGGGAAAATATCAGATCTGAAAGAGAGCTACAGGGATTCTTGAACTACATGAGAAAGTGACTGCGCTGTGCAGTTTCCAATTTCAATTTCCATGCCTTAGAACCCCTTACAAAGCAGTGTGCAAAGACAGCAGGCAGCATAAGGGAGTTGGTGTCACAGAAAAAAAAGCATGCTCAGGTTGTTTGCCTTACACTGCTTAAGCCAGAACTTAGAGCAAGAAATCAGTATCAATAATAGCATTGTCCATTATTAAGGTCCAGGGACATGTTCCAGCCATATCTCAGCTACACACTGGGAGCACTAGGCCACAGCATGCAGCAGCCTCATGCTTTTTTATGCTGCTGTTATTACTTTGAGTTCAATATAAGGAATCCCAGACTGCTGCCTGGGCAGGATGCGCCTGGATCCAAACTACTCCCTAGTCTGCACGATCAGGGGATGAACATTCCCATATACAGCAAGGTGAACCAATGATGCTGCTAATGGAGTGTCAAGTCCTGCATGCAACACTTACTTTCAACTAAGAGGCCACAGCTCATGTCATATCCTGTCAACCCTTTCACGCATTTTGTTCAGAAAGCAAGTTTATGGACCAGAAATGGTGATTGAAGGAAACTTGCCACTGCAACTCTTCCTTCTCTCCTTACCTATCCTCTCATTCCTTTTGAACACCTGATCATCCTCTCTGTTGGCCTGAGAAGAGTCATCAGCTTTTTCAGGTTTTTCCTGCAGCAGATATTTGTTCATGAGTAAGTAATGATGCTGCTGTCGATGCTGAACAGGAATGTATTCACTCCAATAGCTAGTGAAAATTCCTGTGGTTATTTTTAATATAGGGCCTGTATGTTCACGTGCTTTATTGAATAGAAGGGACCATGGAGTAAGCGCTTTCCTTAAAGACTTGTCTGGGGGTAAAAAACCTCACAAAATCTACTTTTCTAACATATTTGTGTTCCGTGCATTTGCTTATCTATTCTTCAGTGTCAGGAATAATCAATAAATCTAAATAAATAATTTAATAAAAATTATAAGCGTGGCTGTGAAAGTCATGCCAGCAGCTGTGATGTTGGGGGGGTTATATGTCAGTGATTACATGTTGGCTCAGCGCAAAGCATTTTAAGATCCCAGATTTCTTTACTGAGAGAGTTGTCAGGCATGGGAACAGCCTGCCCAGGGAGGTGGTTGAGATCCCTGGAGGTGTTTAAGAGGATGGACGTTGTGTTGAAGGACATGGTTTAGTCACGTTCATAGGGCTAGGAAACACTTGGACTCAATGATTTTGAAGGTCTCTTCCAGCTGAAACTGTTCTATGATTCTATACAACAATAGCAGCAAGAAAAGTCCCAAAAAGTGACTGCATTATTTACTCGATATAGTCTATACCACATGCTGTATTTGCATATGAAGAACAGCTTATACTGAGTATACAGAGTTAGAGAAAGAAGAGGTAAGTGAGGTGTGTTGGATCATCTCTCCTACCTTCCTGCCAACACAGAATCATTCCCTACTGGGTAATTTTAGTGCTTTGCCCAGTCTAGACTAAAATGGAACCTAGTAGTAGGCTTCTTCAGAGACTCTTCCACAGCCTAATAGATGTCCCAGTCAGTATTATCTGATATGAGATCTCTTCTCCACTGTACCCAATTACCCTCAACACCATTTTTTTCAGAAAACTCTAGTCATGAGTTATTCTGAGGTTGGGATCCAGAAAGAAATCAGCTCAATTATTCTTCACCTTTCTTTTCATACTCATGAACAACATATATCTGTGTGCGCTATGTCACATATATGGCAATAATAACTTGCACAACCATGTGATAACTATGTTTTTAGGAATATTTGTTTCCTGTATGCAACCAATAACCAAAAGACTAAGTGTAACATTCCAAATAGGCAATAGTTAGTCATGTTAAATATGCCTTTAAAAAAAGTGTTCTCACCAAAAGCGGAGTTCCATCCACAAGTGCAAATATTCTGTATCAGAAATAGTGTGCCCAGCAAGAGTAGGGAAGTGATCGTGTCCCTGTACTCGGCACTGGTGAGGCCGCACCTTGAAGCTCATGTTTTGGGCTCCTCACTACAAGATGGACATTGAGGTGCTGGAGCATGTTCAGAAAAGGGCAACAAAGATGGTGAAGGGTTTCAAGACCAAGTCTTATGAGGAGCGGCTGAGGGAACCGGGGTTGTATACCCTGAAGAAAAGGAGGCTCAGGGGAGACCTTATCGCTCTCTACAACTATCTGCAAGGTGGTTGTAGTGAGGTGGGGGTCAGTCTCTTCTTCTAAGTAACCGGGGACAGGACAAGAGAAAATGGCCTCAAATTGTGCTAGGCGAGGTTTAGACTGGGTATTAGGAAAAAATTCTTTACTGAAAAATTTATCAAGCACTGGAACAGGCTGCCCAGGGAAGTGGTGGAATCACCATCCTTCAAGGTATTCATAAAATGTGTACACACGGCACTCTGAGACATGATTTAGTGGTCATGTTCTTGTTGGGCTGACGGTTGGACTTGATGATCTTAGAGGTCTTTTCCAACCTTAATGATTCTATTCTAAATGTCCATGAGTCAAGTGTGCAAAATTCATCTTAAAGAGATAACTTTTTTGTACACAAAATTTGGGGGTTTAAGCATCATTGCCCAATCTGCTTGTGCTAGAAATGAGCATTTTAAGAGAAGGAGTACCTTGGCTTCTCAAGGGAACACTTCACACATATCTCACTCCTGCAGTGTGATGAGATAACATACTTTAACATGCATTCACAGAAGAAGAGCTACCCAAGACGGTTTCAAAATGGGCGGTTTCAGACATACTGCAAAGAATGTTGCTTACAACTCTCTAAAATAGCGTACTCCCTTAAAATGCCTTGACTTAAGTTCTTTCCCATTGTGTGACTGCTTGGCATGGTCCAAACCTGACACTGGCATTCATGTGCAGATGACCTGCACAGCTTATTTGAGGTTTTGCTACCTGCTGGCTATGCATCTACACTAAACACATGTTGATGAAAACTCCCCACCATATCATCCTGCAGTCAGTATAGATAAAGGCTGACAGAAGAATCTCCTTCAGGACAAACACAGTGGCTTCCTCACCCGTGGCTCATTTGCTCACCAACATTTTAACATTTGATTTTTTTTTGCAAAGTATTTCCCTGTTACAATGACAACAAAAAATACCCTCTCATTAAAAAGGGAGGTCAAAAAATATGACTATATGAAATGTGAGCAGTGAAAAACCTGAAAACTGAAGTTTTTGTGCCATCAGTGGAAAGGTCAATCAAACTTTTGATTGCTGTCTCACCTCACCAGCCCATATGAATTTGATATACAAAAGGCCCTGTGGGAACACAGCCAAGCATTCATTTCCAAGTACTCAGGTATATTCAGCTCTGTGCACACAAACTTAAAAGCATGGTCACTTTAAAATATTTAAATTAGAAGTAACACATCATTTACAATGTAACAGTGTTGCATGTACAACAACGTATCATGGTACCTGTATCCTCTGGTAGACAGGTAAGCAGATATGGAAAGGCATTTCAACAGATAGGCATGGTCTCACAACATGACTATTAATATATCCTTAGCAGCAGAAGTGGTCATTTAATGAAGCCCATTGTAAGCTGTGCATGTAATTTGTGTTTTAACTTTTGTAAACAGCACCTAGTTGCTATGGCTTGAGGCTCTGTATAAATCATTAAACAAATATATTCAACAATTTATACAACGTCAAGAAGCAGGAAATCTCCATTTCCATATTTAAATCTGCCTGCATGTACATCATTACTTTATTTTATTAACTTGCCAACACATGCACCCCATCAGCACCTGCTGTTAAAGACGGTTGGCTTTTTTGTAGCCTACACTTACAGAATTTTGCACGGAGCTGTAGAAAAATAAGTTGTAGTGATGGTTTGCAACCTTCCTTTAAGTAGCGAAGTCAACAGAGGTCCAGAATCATATTAATAAAATTGCTACTTACAAAGAAACAAGCCATAGCTGCCAATCTCTATCAAATCAGGACTTCCAGATCAAGCATATATGAGCACTTCCAAGCTCACACCAGGCCTCTTCCAGAAATTGAAAAAGCCAGTCCTACAAAGACTCAAGCATAGGCTTTAAATGTAATGTGAGCAATTACATCAGCATCAGTAGAACTTCTCTTGAGCTTAACCACGTGTAAGTCTTCATAGGATTGGTATCTAAATTCATATAGTTAGACCTCTATGGAATACAGAAACTGCCGAGTGCATTACTCTATGAAAAAAAAAGTACTTTTATCATTGATTTTACTCACCCAAACAGTTCAGAGTTCTAATAAAAGGCACACTGAATAATAGTATAAGATTATTCTTATCCCTTATTCTCAGTAGCATCAGTCAATGCGAAGAAAAGACTATAGCCTATCCATATTTAATTATAAAGAAGGTTTCTCTCTGATTAATTGTATCATTAAACATGCACAGATACATTTCATGGTATTAAATATTAGTTACCTTCCAGTATATTAAGAAGTAAAAATCAGAGTGGATTAAATGGGAAGAATTCTTCTTAGTGTATGTCTTGCAGTCCGTACAAACCCTCGTTTCCCAGGAAACAAAAAGGAAGCATAGACATTCAACACACAACAAGAAAATCTGCGTAGGTTACAGAACAATTGGCAAAAAAATCTTCGCCTCTCTTTATTTATGGTTTTAGCTATCGTGCTGTTTATTCTAGCCTTTACAAAAGAAAATTCCAGAAGTATACATATTCTGGTACTGGTAGGCAGTGTTTCTGTTAAAAACACAATAAAAATACTACTTTAGGCATTAGGAGGTATGGAAAAACATACCCCATCCAAATATCTGCAGCACATGTTCATAATAAGGAAGGACTTATCAAGACATTTCTATGTGAGAACACCTGTGTTTTAAGTGGCAAGTAACTGCATTAGCAAATGCTGTGCCTCAGCTCACAGGTTTACATATATATTTATATATATATATACACACACACACACAAATTACATCCAAAGAATTAATTTCTGTCCAATAACTTCATTAAAAGAGAGTATAAATGGGAAAAATCAGAAAATTAGCAAATGCTGTGCCTCACTTCACAGGTTTACATACATATATATACACACACACACAGACACACAAACAATTGACATCCAAATAATTAATTTCTGTCTGATAACCTCATTAAAAGAGAGTATAAACGGGAAGAACCAGAAAACGAAAAAAAAAGAAAAAACAAAGAAAAAAAAAGGAAATCAGGTGTCACTCAAAGAAATGACAAGGATGAGAGAATAAGAGGATGGTTTGGAGCAGAGGTTTTAAGCTGCCATGCTGTGCCTTTCACAGCTGCCTACACTTCGTGTCATTAATAACCAGTAAATAAGATCTGCAGGTGGGCATATAGGGCACCCTGAGCCAAGAAGCTGTAGCTAGGGCTTCTGTCTCTAAGATGGGTGGCCAGGCTCATTTGCACAAGGCTGCTTATGTTTCCATACAGAAGTGTAACCCTACTTAGCATAGCTTCAGGGAAGCTGCTACAATATAGAGAATGCTAATTACTGTAACCAACTGGCAATGATGCATCCAAAATTAAATGGCCTGTGACTGAGCAGATGAACAATTTTTATAGCCCCAAGTTCAGGGAACATGGATATTCTGTCAAATTAACAGACAGTCTATTCAGTCTTAATAGGTAAATTGAAGTCTTTTAAAAGACATTTGGATGTGCTGTTATCAATGTGAGCACAGTTCTTCCAGGTTAAGAGTGTCTAATTTGAATGTAAAATACCTGTAGCCTATTACAGGAAAAAAACAAACAAAACAAAAAAATCACAGACATTCTACGGTCCTTATGAGCTTCATTTTCATAAGCTGCAACATGGCCTCTGCTCCTACTCTCAGTTCCTCTTCATCTCTTTGTACTCGGGCAAAATTCCCACTGAAGTCAGTAGCAGCTCTGAGCACAGGCCTTTGGGCACTGACACTGCGGGCTGCCTCCTCACTCATCAATTGCAATGAAATTTTGGGGTTTTTTGAGGAGAATGTTGTAAGATCAAAGTTTTCACTTGAGCTTCTACAATGAGCTTTAACAAGTAAATCAAAGCCAAGGCCAGATTGCACTTAATGAAGGAATTAACCATATATTTCAGCACAGATGATATAGCAGGTCAGTTTTTCTACAAGCGCTCTCAACAAATATATGTATTTATCAACTGACTTTATTATCCTCTTTAAAGTTACCAAAACTCTTTATCTGAATAACAGAATGTACTTGACAAAAGGGGGAAAAAAGTAAATAAACTATGTAGAAAAAGGTTCCAAAAGACAAATCTTATTGCCAAAGTGCAATCTTTTTCGAAGGATGTTTTGTAGCAAGACTCACAAGGAAAGCTATTCAGTGCACTATATCTGGCAGAATGGTTAATTTATAGATTTATCAATAAGGAAGACTCTGGCTGCTTTTAGGAAAAGCAGATTTGTAAGCAAGACAATAAACAGCTGGATTTAAAACCCACTCACTTAGGATATGATTATAGAAATGTCACTGAAATCAAGATCTTTAGTTACTTGTCAGAGTTCTCTTTTTCGCCAACCATATTGAATTGAGATACAGATGTTTCTTCACCTCAGCTTCCCAGTACGAAGTATGGGATTCATCTCATCCGTCTTAAGATATATCTACAACGTCTGGTCTACTCACCCTAGGGTCCCTTTACAGACACTGGAGAAAAATTAGGCACTTACAGAATACAATTTATCAAATCTATCTGGGATGTTTATCCAAAGATATGATGCATCATATCCTAGAAAACTCTCTTTCTCTGCAGTGACTTTCAGATATGTTTGGTGAGATTTTTTGGCATGTAGATACCTACATCTTTTTGCTGGGTGAAGAGGAATCTACAAAAAAATTCTCACGCCTTTTTCAGACACCCAAGACGAAAGCTGTGTATGCTGCACGCTCTTCAAAGGGCTCTTTACGGGTTCCTTGAAGAGTACATGCACGTTGAGAGAGGCTCATTTCACGGCGACCAGGACTCATGCAATGTCTCCTTCTCCTTCAAACCCCCTCAGTGCAGAGGGGTGAGGGATCTGCAGAGATGAGCTCACCAAGGAGAGAAGCTGACAGAACAGCTGCAGCCACCGTTCAAGCCAGAATTCATGGATACTGATAACATCATCAGAACATCTCTGCAGTTTTCATACTGGCCCCTCTCTCTGCCCAGGGTCTATTCATTCCAATTGCATCTATCTCCACTTTCTTGTTTATCCATTTCTCTCCTAACATAGGGCCCTCTGGATTGATTTAAAAAACAGTAACACAAAGCTTATAAAACTCCAGCAGTTCCTGGATATATGTTACAGCCTTTCCTTTCTCCCTTTCTTGTCGATTTAAGATCTGTACAGCAGTCTATTTCTTAACTGTGCATTTCCTGAAATCAGCCTCAAAGGCTAAGTCTACAGTTACCTGAGCTGTGGTGTCCCAGGAGCACCCTGAAGTCTCTGACCTCATGTCTGACAAGCTATCATCATCAGCTATTACAAATAGGGTTAGAGTGTTTCTGTTTTAATCTGGTAACGTTACTGCAACAGACAACAAGAAAAATTACTTGAATACAGAACATCTCTGCTAAACATTACTGAAGAGACAAAGAAACTGGGACTGCAGATTTCAGAGGTGATTCAAGCAGGAAAGACATGGGACCAATTTGGATCTGTAGCATCTTATATATCTTGCTGGCAAATGCCTGGTCCTGCAAGAGCCATATACAGTGCCCTGGCTGCTGCTGCACTCCAGAGATCTCTGGTTTTGAGCCAAGGGTAAACATGAATACTAATAAAATGCAAAATAACATATTTTTTGCATTTTTAACAAGAAATCCATTAGAAAGCCTTTCAGGTTACTAAATCAACTCAAACCAGTTAATGCAAAATTTAGAGCGACAGAAGTATCTACTGCATATAGTTGCAGGAAAGACATTCTTTTACATTATTACGAAGTCAGAACAACATTAGAATACACAGGCTTGCACACTCTGGACTAAAAGAACTCTGCATGTTTAGGGAGAGATTGAGGTTTGGGGTTTTTTTTTTTAAAAAAAAAAAAAAGAAAAAAAAGAAATCCACATTTCCATAAACTAGCAGCTCCTATTTAGCTGCCGGATTCATTCTCAGAAGTGCTGAAGTTGTTGAGCAGCGAGTTAGCGGCACAATACTTGAGTGGGAAAACTCCAATTGGGCCATTTTGCAGGTGTCTGCAGCAAAGAGCCAGAAAGAGTTGGGGCACTGTCACAGTCATGTCTCTCTATTGCTTTGCAGCTTTTCCTTTTCTTCTTTTCTGCCAGGAAAGACCGTCCAGGATTACCGAGCTCGATACAAAACTTAACACACTGCTCACATTCACACCAGCATCTGTCAAATCACTCGATAAACAGACAGCTGGCTCCCACCTCCTCGCTATTGCAAAGAAATGCTCAGAGAGTGATATATTTACTAGATCTTCTCAAGATCCCTCCTGTTTGAAGATGTCAGCTGTGACTGGACTCAGAATCCACTTCTGATTATGCAACATACAGAGCATAAACAGCCTATTTTTAAGAATATAACTGGAGTAACTTAACACATCCACCGTTACATACGCTGGCTAACACTTCTCTGCTGGAAATTACTGTCCCCATAGCAGACAATACCCTTCTTGATTTGCCACAATGCAAAACAAACAAATTATCTTGACAGCCCATGGACAATGAAAGCGAAAAATGAGTTTGCATTCCCAGCAGATAGGGAGAGCAGGGGTAGCAAACAGCTCACGGGCCGTAAGATCTTAAACCAACACAGCTATTTCTAAAACAAATGGGTTATTCGGATGCCCTCTGCACATGTTGTCTCTGACACAATCCTTATAGGATGACTTTTCTGAAAGGGCAGAAAAGCAGTGCGTGACTGAGATTTAAAGGAAGGGGTCTGAGAACATGCTGTAGTGTTATTTTATTTTTTGAGGGCAAAATTAGTGCTGTGTATATGCCAAATATATGGTAAATTAGTAGTATACAGTGACTGGGAAATAAGACTATGAAAATGAAATCTTTTCTTTTTTCAAATCTTAGATACACAGATAGTCACAAAATTAATCCATTCTCCATATTACATACATCCAATGTCTGCAGAAATAAGGAATGCAGACAGGGAGTCGCACAACTTCACACTGACATTGAGCAGTACATCAGGATGCTCTGTTGCCCATGATTTGAAGCTGTATTTCACAGCCTCTCAGATGATTTTGCAGTGACAACACCAGGCAACCAGTTTTGATTTCAGACATTAAAGATGAGGCTGAGGCATGGGATTTTTCACAGATGTAAAAGATAATGGTTGTTACATGATCCCATTACTTCAAAGTCACCAAGTCAAGTGAGATTTTAGGGTGCAATGACTTATCTGAATATGTTTTTTTACCAGAGAATATGACAAAGAATCCAAGCATACTGCAGAAGCTATAGGAAGTCTGCCATTTAGATCTTCCTGGCCTGAAGAAAAAGGTTATTCTCAGCGTGAAGCAGAGAATTCGAAGACAATACAAAGTATAGGGTGGAAAAGGATTCATCCTTCTCAGAGGTCACACTTCAGCTGTGTGCTCCTACCCCTGATATGTCCATATCTGCATTTCTTAAACTAAGACAGCAAGCATAAACAAAAATAACAAAAATTTAATTGTGAAGATGGAGATTGTTAGCTGCAACTGGACTGGAAAGATTAATAAACATTGCTTGTATTGTTTCAGTACTGCTTCAGGTACGGTGAAAATGCTATGAGAACTGTGTCCACTCCAGATCCTTGGGATCAAAAAGCCCAGGACTTTCCTTACTACGACTCTCTTTAAAAATCCTTAGAGTTTCTGTTTACAAATGCAAGTCCTACCAAACGTCTATAAATATCTAAAAGGTGGATGAAGGAGGATGGAGCCAGACTCTTCAGTAGTGCTCAGTGACAGTACAAGAAGCAGCCGGCACAAGCAGGAAGTTTCATTTAAATGTGAGGAAAACCTTTTTCCCTGTGAGGGTGACAGAGCCCTGGCACAGGCTGCCCAGGGAGGTTGTGGAGTCTCCTTCTCTAGAGACTTTCAAAACGCACCTGGATGCGTTCCTGCGTGATGTGCTCTGGATGATTCTGAGTTCCTAGATCCTGTCCCTAGAGGTCCCTTCCAACCCCCAAAATTTTGTGATTCTGTCAAAACTAAGTATTGGGTTTACTCCCAGGCGCAAGAGATGCAGCCACGGGCCTTGCAAGAGCACTCCCAGGTGTCTTTACCCTCCTGAGATGGGTCATGACCTCACGTATGACCTCCATAACAGGGATGACAGCAAGACTGGGGACATTTGACATTCGTACCCACAAACACACTCCCTCACACGGCTTCTCTGATGTTTGGGAAAGGCCAAAGAGCAGGCAGGACTCTGTTTGTCCATCAGGAAGGCTGCACTATCTGTGATGGACTATCAGAAATCAGGAGACGGCCACTAAGGATGGGACAGGAAACACCAGAGCCCTCTTTTCTCCCCTCAGAAAAATCCATGCTTACTCTCAAATTACTCCTTCTGTCTAGGATGACAGCAGCCTGCTACTTCCAGCTGAAGAGGTTTCATAGGTGACACATGCCAGCCAGCAAGCCCTACAGTACAAGCTGTGGGCACTCAGGACCTTTCAGGAGGAGGTGATAAACCTGCCGAAAGGTGGCACAATGTGCAGCAGCTGCACTGTTGGCCGGCTGCTCAAATTAATTTTTAATAGAACTTTTAAAAATAATTTCAGCGTAAACCACAATGTATGTGAGTGAGCCTAAATTAATAAAAAACTATCTTTCAAGAATGAAGAATAAATGTAATCTGAGATCAATATTTATGAAGCTGTGATTAATTGACTGATGACCAAATGATTACAAACTTCTGTCTGAGGCAGCTACTCAAACGTATTAGCTTTGACGAAAAAAAAATAAAAAAATACAAACTGGGTCAATGAAAAAATGCATTCCTAATCAATTTTTAATAGCACTTAAGATTTTATGATTTTTTAAACTTTCCTTTTAATAATTAATCAGAAAAATGAATCTAATTTAAACAAGGTGGTGTAAGGTGTTCTGTATCTGTTTGATGGTGTTCTTAATAAAGAAATTCAATTAGGGCTGACTTTTCATTATAAATCTTAGGTTTTAAGGAACACTCTGATTGGCTGGTAAACATTTGAGACTCAGAGAATAACAGAGGTGAACCGCACTGCTCAGCACAATCTACTCATTAAGATTTTACACTGTTAATTCCAGCCTCTCCTTGCTTCCAGAAGAATAGTAAAAGGAAAAGAAAGGCCATGATCTCTGTAACTCTTTCGAACTTTTCTCGTGTGTTGCAGCACTTTGCCTCATTCCTTGCTACAAACCTGGAGCTCAGATCCTCAGCTGGTAGCAGGCACCATAAGGTGTACTGAAAAGCCATCACAATTACAGTTTAAATCAAGGCTTGTTGCACCTAGGTGTATATTTCGTCAGTAATATACACCACAGTTCAAACTCTCGTGGAAGGAGGAACATCAGAGGTGCAGCAGCAGCCAAAACTTGCAGAATGGCCCAAACTGGAAGACATTCCCTGCCTGGGAAGATAGAAGGACCATTCTCCTGAAGTCAGTTAAAGCTCTGCAGATGAAAGGCTTAGAGAGGGATCTTCTATGCATAAAAAGTAGCTAAAATTCACCCCTCTATTATATTGCCTATTTCAAAAGGCTCTGTATATATATAGCAAATAAAATAAGCACAGAACAGAACATGGCCTGTTTGTCCATACCTCTTGACGGTCAGGACACCACGTGGTACATCTTTGGCTCATCGCAGCCCCAGAAAGTCTCCTGAAAAGCCCATGGAGATATCCTTAGGCTGAGGCATACCTGCCCTCAGACATCATTCTACTATAATTCGGTTTGTTTGGATATAATATTAATCTGAAAAAGAGTCTGATAGGAAATCACCCTCTTGCATGACACTCAAAAAGAAAAAGGGGTATTGCCTAACATCCTTGGTACATAAGCTGCACCAGATTCAGATATAACCCAGCATTTATATTTATTCATTTGGCTCCCAATACATGGCAAGAAAAATGGGAAGGATCAGAAGGGCAAGATCAAAAAAATCTATAAAAGGTCATAAAGAATGGGGATTTTCTCTCCGAACTTTGGACATCTAAAAATAAGATGTCTAGGTCTGAGCTTGTCACTTTGAATTGTCACTTTGAATTCCTTTATGGACCACGGAGCCTGAGAGCAGGTATATTCTACTTTAAGAGGAGATAAAGTTACAGCGGTTAAACTCAAAATGCAAACTGCATCTGTAAAACCCACGTCATCTTCTACTATTTCACGTGAAGAAGACTAACTGCACTAAGCTTACACAAGACTGCCAATCTCAAACATTATTAAATCACCAAAGCTATGCTCTTACTCACTTACCCAACAGCCAAAGATTTATCTTCCGGTCTCTGGTATTCATTTTATTTCCTTTCTGGTGGCACAACATTTCCTCCACAGCCAAAACCCAAAACATTGTTTTAAAGAGAGGATGAAATTGGCCTTCATCTTACAATGAAAGTCACACTCCCAAGGAGCAAGTAGCAAAAGCAGCCTACGCTGCTCAGACAGCATAAACACGGGGTACCTGAGAGCTAAATATTTCCATCAAATTGCCTCTAAATGACACCAAGAAGAAGGGATTAGGCAGCCAGTGCTTGCCCAAACTGGTGCCTCATAATAGGAGACAGTGAGGCCATCACTCTGCAGGGCTCATCAACACTAAAATTCTGAGCAAGGAGGACCTGTTTCCTCTTTTTCAAAAGTAACGTGCTTTAAGAAACACAGATTTGAATTTAGGCATCCAGAACCTGACATTGCTTTACTCTCGGATTTTAGGCAAATTTCACTCTATATTCCCCTAAATCATGTAAAACCACCTAGGAAACCCTTCTTAAAAGAAGAAGATCCAGCCTTGTTTCTCGAAGAGGAAACTCTTCACAGCAAACTTGAACAGACTTCATTGTTGCAGAAGTGGATACTAAGAGCGGATAGCCTGGCTTAGCACTGCCTGGCAGCTTCCAGTCATTTCTACCTCAGCAGAACAAAAATAAGAAAAAAAACCATAACCAGTGTTTTATATCTATTTGTGCAGGTGTAAACAATGACCTCCAAGTTAGATTTTCATGTCACAAAGTCACACATCCAAACGTGCTCGAATTATTAGAAATAAAATGACTGCTTTAGTTACTTACCACTTACCAGCTGGGCTAATCAGTCAAGAAGACATGAATTTAACTGTTCACACCCTCATCTGCTCCCCACTCCCTCTGCACAACATGCGTCTGGGAAATATGCACAGATACAAAATATAGGAAACTTATGCACTTTAAGGCAAAAATGAGGTCACTTTATTCAGCTTTATGAATCAAATAATATGAGTCTAAAGTTTAGAAGACTTCGCTGGCTCAGTTTAGTATACTCTCTGACCATTTTATCCAGTCCTAAGTAAGTTCCTTTCAAGCAATTATCAAAGAACTTTTCATTTTTATGTTAGATAATCTTTAACATTTTTACTATTAATCATCTCAAGGTTTCTGAGATTTCAAGAGCAGGTAGTGAAGTGGCTGAAGCATCTCACAGATAAAGCCCCATTCCTTGGAGATCACTCATGGTTAGATTCTCAGCTTGTAACCCATCCTCTTAACCATCCTTTCTCTGTAGATTTACCAACAGCAGTGGCCAGACACCCATCTTCTGCTTGCCTGATTGATCCTTATAGCCCAGTGCCTCTGCAGAGGCATGCCAGGCATTCCAGGAAGTTTTTTATCTGTTTCATCCCAGCTCCAGTCCTGCTGCAAAAGCATCCTCCATGCTACAGAGACTCCAGTATTAGGTAGTCTGAACGTTTTAAACATTTGTTAACTCCTGCAGTCACATTATATTTCTAGGTCCCCTTAGCTGCAGCAGACTGTTACCCCTCCAGCTCCCTTCTCCTCGCTCTCTGCAGTCCCTCTCTCTCTCTCAGCACTACAGAATTAAATACTTTGCATGCCCCTGAAGAGTTGGTAACATCATCCCATAAATTTCAACTAAACCTCAGGCACTACTAGATCACAAATAATTTTTGAAGTATTCGTTCACTGACTAGGCATCCAACTTCAGCAGAGATCTGCTAAATAAATAAGTTTAACCTCCTTACACAGAAAACATATTCATTTTAGCAGCTTATTCGGAAGAATAAGCTCCTTTACAAGCTATTTTTTTGTTGAGAGAAAATATATTCATCCCAACAGAGCTTGTTCTCCAGCAGGTCACTTTCCAGTTACATACACTTTTTTGAAGCAATCGAAGTCATGCCTTTGAAAGGGTTCCTGCTTTATCCCAGATTTATTTAAAAGAGTTTCACATGTCAACTGTAAGATGCATTTCCTTGCTTTTGATTTCTCTTTCATGCATTTACCCTTTCTGCTCTTTGTATTGTCTATTCACTTTTTTTCTATAAAAATCAATATAAAGATAAAGCTAAGAAAGATAAATAACAGGGAACTACTGCGTTCCTGTGCAGTTCACTGACTACATGATAAACTCACTGAACGAATTTCAGGCTCCAGTGGTGCTTTTTAAAGCCCAAAACACAATAATTTAACATTTCTCTTGTGAATATTCTCTGAGTACCCTCCTACCAATGTGGTAGGTTGATCGTGTCAGGAATAGAAGCATCTCTTCGCAGTGGATGTTGACTCACTCCAGCTCACGATAATTAATGGTCTGACCATTACGTTGCTAATTGGTCCTTTTTTTACTGGACATTAAATCATTTTTTTTCTGACATTCACTAAAAAGTGTTGTGTTTTAACACGGGAATACTCAATTTTGCCCAAGTGCACCTTATTCAAACCTATCCTTTCCCACTTAAGGATACGTTACCATCAACACTGCTAGGCCTTGTCTACACTGCAATGTCACCATGGATTAGTTTGCTCGCTTTATTTGCAGCGACTTACCTATATCAAATTGAAATGCATCCGTGCAACTCTGTTATGTCGGCCTAAGATACTTTCCTTGTTAATCATTGCATCCACAACTTTACGCTTGTTTGAATTAGCTGCTCAGCATTCTAAGCATTTATCATGTGGTGCAATGTTAAATCACTCAGGTCTATAATTTTCAGCATGCTGTGGCACATTTACAAGAAGCTACAGGAATCCTGGGACCTGAGGTCAAGCAAGCAGACTCCTTGAGGCATCCTGTCCCACCAGCTCTGCTTCCCAGCTGCTCTCCGGCAGCCCAGAAAGAGTAACAATACAGCTCCATGATGTGGAGAGTCGTCGGTGCAAGCTGGGCAGCAGGTGTAAATCTTCATCCATGGATTTGGCCCCTCAGTTTCCATGAATTGGGACAGGATCTTATGCCGGGCATCACTAGGCAAGTGTCATTATATACAGCGCTCACAGGGCTTAGGAGCTCACCACAGCCCTCCTTTCCTTGTCGTCCTCAAAGCTACAGGGGCATAGGCTGTGAACAGTCCACCTGAGCCAATAGGCAACACTTTGGGCCAAGTAATGAGGGGGTTTTGATCCAGCTGAAGCGCAGGAGCTGACGGGTGATGCCAGGCGTGAGACCATTGCTGGGCATGGGCTGCTGCAGCCGGAGGCGAGGCGGTGGGGAAGGGAGGCTCATGCCCTGGGAGCTTCCCTGGGAACACATTCCCATTTGTTATATCACAAAATCACAGGGTGTGGAAGGGACCTCTGCCAGGAGTATCTGCCAGACCCTGCTGCCAGAGCAGGATCACCTCCAGCAGGCAGCATGGGATGATGTCCAGGCGGGTTTTGAAGTCTCCAGAGACAGAAACTCCACAACTCCCCAGGCAGTCTGCTTCAGTGCTCTATCACCCTCACAGTTCTTCCCCAGATGCACTATTTTACATTTCCCCTTTTTAAATTTTATTAGGTTTCTCCCCGCCCAGCTCTCCAGCCTGTCCAGGTCACGCTGGATGGTAGCACAGCCTTCCAGCATGTCAGCCACAGTGATAATTTTGGAGAGAAAAAAAAGGGGGATGGGGAAAACCGCACAGGAAGACTTGGAGCAATTAACAAAAGATAAACTGGCCGGTTTATTTAATTCAGCAAAACAAAACCTGAGGTTTATAAGGGTAAAGGAGAGCCCTTTCATTGGCCTCCTCCCTCAAGGGCCCTTTCCCAAGCTCTTGACCTCAAG
>NW_009735785.1:18531-31131 GCF_000703405.1 Apaloderma vittatum | reverse complement strand
CAACTTAAACTGCCATGTGATGCTAGCTACACTCTCCTCATAGCTGAGCACTACCGTGTGGAATAAGTTAATCGCAACTTAAACTGCCATGTGATGCTAGCTACATTCTCCTCATAGCTGAGCACTACCATGTGGAATAAGTTAATGTTATGAAAAGCCACCTGAGCATGTCTGTAAGTGCTTTACTCTCAGAGGAACCACCCACCACACTGCCACAGCACTGCTCACTGTCTCTGCAAGGTGGTGGGGCTCATCTGCAACCACGAACTCACATGGCCTGGGCTAGTGAAAAATGGGGCGAACCGACTGCAGCTGTGGTGTTCCCCAACATGCTGATGGAAAGCTGAGCTCAGCAGAGTCAAAAGGGTTTTTGAAGCCACCTGTATGCTTAGCATGTAAGAAAAGCATAGGAGTACTTACCTACAAAGTTCACTGTACTGTCAACTTCACTTTTTATACTGGAGGACAGGAAATAGTCAGAAGTGACATCATTTAGCCCATTAATCGCAAAAGATGATTCAACTGGCTCTTGCTAGAATGAAAACAGTACAGTTAGGTCAGGTTTGATTTACTTTAGGAGCCTGGACTCAGTTCATCTCTTTGTTCTGAGACAGTAATAAATCATATTGCTTCTGCCTGCCATATACTCCCTGCTAGATGCAGTCTTAGAACGACTATTTTGAATGAGAAGAAGCCAGAGTCTACTCCACTTCCAAACCTTATGCTTTGAAATTAAAGCTCTTTAATGTTCAGATTTAGAGTAAGCCTTCAGAGAGCAAGAAATTAGTGGGCTATTTAGTACAAGAGACTAACATTTGGAACAAACAAGGAAGAAACATTGCTTTAAAACTGTACTCTATTTAATATTCATCCTCATTCCCTTCCAGAAATGTCGCATCTCATAGTGCTCACTGAAAGGAAGCCTTAGCTTCTGTACAGCAATTACTAAATTCCAGTTTTAATTTCTCTCTGTAAAGCAAACCAAAGTGTTTACACTAAATACCGCCTCTCAGATCACATCATAAACATTACCACAGGGCAACAACACTGGGAAAACACCACCTGTTCTACATGGACTGAGCTTCCCACAAGATGCATCTCTGCAGGTCTAGTACACTTCAGTGGGAATCTAAAAACCCCCCTGCCATAAACTCAGGATCTCTTCAGAAAGCTGTAAAAAAGGTCATAGAATCATAGACTGGCCTAGGCTGGAAGGGACCTTAGAGATCATCTAGTCCAACCTCCCTGTTGTGGGCAGGGACTCCACCTCTCGACTAGACCTGGCAACACATGTCGACCAAGCAGGAATCGAACCCGCGACCTCGGTGTTGGTCATTATTGTCAGCACCATGCTCAAAACACTGAGCTAACCGGTCCACTCTCCTTCCTTGTGTTGGCTTCCTTACAGGTTTACTGGTTACAAAGTTTAAAGCCTCCTGCTCCTGCTCTGGGCTGGCCATGCCAGCCCTGCGAAGGAAGTTTTGGCTGCTGAGCCAGAGACACCCGCAGAGAGGTGCAGAGCTGCCAGTTGGACCTGATACCACACCACGCTCATTTTTGCTGCAAGGACAGGGCAAAGGTGGACCTCAAGACTTGTGGCGCTAGCCCTTCACAGTACTAACTGTATGAACTGTTACCACAGGGACAGAAACCTGCACGAGAGGTCCTTCCTGGACGCCACATGCTGCGACGATGATCCACTCAAGAAGAGCTCTCACTTTGGCGCAAGTCTGCTCCTTCCCAGCCATTAGGCGAGGCAAACATATACCTGTCCCAAGGGCCCTCTGCATATCCGAAGGGTGCAAAGTCTGCTCAAAGAAGTAATATTAACTGCTATTGAACCACGGAGAATCATGACTGCAGGGAGAGGTTAGGGTTGCAAACCGGAGCCCTGAGCCTCTGGTGCAATGCCCCAGCAAACACAGCAGCCCCCATGCCAATGCTGTGCACCCAGCACCTTGCTCAGCTTTACTTGAGGCTTGGTTATAGAGCAGTTTATTTAGTGGCTACTTTTGAGCTATGGAAACCAATATACATCTTGGAACTTGGGTGACGGTGCCAGATGCACAAAGGGACTTGGACACCAGCACAGTTGGTCTTAAATCACCTGAATTTTCAGCGACCAGATGTCTAGACTAAGCTAAATGCATGGGGAAAGGTGTCACTTAGATTTAAAAAATGTCTCAAATGGGAAGCTGCATGCATACTCAAAAGGATACATCAAGGAAAAGCTAGAGATTAAGACTCAGGCAGGCAGCTCAACCCTTTGTTTCAAGGGAAAGGGCTCATTGCTGAGAATTCATTTTTCAATGGAGAGACCTCGTTTGCCCAAAAGCCCAGTGGCAGGAGACGTATATGCGAGGTGGGAGACCTGCTTGCGGCCCCTCCTTCCCTAACGTGGAGCAGGGATTTGCTAAGGCCCAGGTATCACATCCACAGGACAATCAGTAACCATCCTGAGCACCCTGCTCAAGCTCAGCAAGGTCTGGCAGGGCTCTTCACCCCCACCAGCAGGTGCTCTGGGTGCCCACAAGGTCTGGCAATGGCAACAGCGGGGCGCCCCATGCGAGACCCCTGCTACGCTGCAGTCTTTTTGCAGACCTGCACTCGGGTCCTCAGCTTCAACCTCTGCTAGTATTATCCCTTTGCAGTGACCAGGCAGATCGTGGAGAAGCCTCCTATTCATCCCCAGGAAAGAGAAGTTTTTTAGGGTAACTGAAAGGCGTGCAACGCAAAACATGTGGCTCGGATCTCAGGTAATCACATCACAGAGGCAAAGCAATTATAAGCAGCTTTCCATGCTCCAAAATGTGCATTTACATTAATTCATCCACTACCCTTCCCTGCTGTGATAGCCTTCAATGCTCAACAGTCAGTCTACAGTAGCTGAACATGGAAGGAACATGTGTTTTAAAATCCAGGCTTATCTAGAGACCAGCTCCTGCACGCATTTGTCAGAATAAGGGGGAATACACAAGAGTACTACCTGCACCCAGCTCAATGTCTTCAAGAGCTAAGTGGCCATACCATAGCTGGTGCCTGGTGAGCTGTATGCTCATAGGAGGTATTGCTAGTAGGTAGGTGTATGTGCTGGAAGCACAGCCAGCTCAGCTCACTGCTCCTGCGTCGCCCAGCTTCATGCTTCTGTGCAGCTCGGGGCAACCAACCTGGAGGGAAGCATTCCCAAAAGTTGCAAGCATTGCCCCGTGGGCACCTACTTCCAGGCATGATCCACATGTACTGATCTGTGAGGCATCACCCTCAGCAAGGACTATTTGTGAGACAAATCCTAATGGACAGGATGAAATTGTTCAAGCACCTCTACAGCTTTTCAGGCCTTTAATATTCTGACTAAAAGAAAGATTACGAAGGAGGGGAATGGCAAAGTGCTGCTGCCAGCTGTGGCAGGCATCACACACTTCTCTGTTCTGACCAAAGGAGTTTACTGGCTCCCTCTGAACAGCGGCTGCCATCGGAGTCACATTACAATAAGCACATGTGGCTGTGTGATCCAGATGGGATGGTTAAAAAGCAGTTCCTTTAAAATAATTTAAAAATCACAGTATTCTGACACGTAACTCCACAACTCACAACAGCGACTGCCTTTCAAACCTGATTTCAACAGAGGCCCCCAGGGTCACCTGGCCCAGACCATCTCCTGGCCAGCGGGTGCAGAACCTGTGCCCGGGGTATGAGCGAGCAGCAGGGAACCAAGCTACCCTCCTGCTGCAGACACAGCTGCTACCTGCAGCCAAGAACACCAACTTTACCAAAGGCTGAGAGTCTGAAAACTTTGTGATTTGCTGTTCGAAAAAGGTCGAAGGTGGACCAAATCCTGCCAGTGTGTACTACCAACCACCTCGCAGAGGCACTCGGCAGAAGTGCGAAAACTAGGTAACACCATGATTTGCAGGGAGAGCTAACATCAGTCTGCATCTACACTCTGAACAAGCAGAAATCTCAGGCAGTGACTTAGAAGCTTCACAACTGAGGTCTTCTAACTCACAAAACATGAGTAGAAGGTGCAACTCTGACAGAACTTCTCCCCCTTGCCTAAAGGAAAACGAATTTCTAATGCATTACGCACAGAAATTAACTGCTCTAAAAGGTAGCTCCACTGTTCAGAAGCATTCCTTCTGTAATTACTGTACTTCTACTTACACAGACAAACAAATGGCAAATGTGTTGCCGAGACTGCCAGTTTTCCAACCTCCAGGCATTTTAACACAAGGGCTGTGTCAGCTGATGACGTCAGTCAAGGCTCTAACAGCCTTCAAACTTTAAAAAAAAAAAAACAACATCCCATGTAACTGTAGCTACTTAACCAAACCACAAGCATGAGAGATTTGCAAATATCCACCACAATATACTATTGTGGCTATTAAAAAAATTTGCAACAGATTGTTTTCACAAGCTCTCGCACTATTAAACAGCCATTTCTTACCTTAATTTGTTTGAATTTGTCATCTTTCTCAGACTTCGTTTTTTTTCCTGCAACAACAGAAGGAAGATTTCTTAAAGTCCTGTTTGCCATGAGTTATCCTTCACACTTTCTATATTCACCAACAAATAGCCCCAAAATGCGCCTCAAAATGGCAGCACCTCCTAGGAAAGGGAGAACACATTTTGCTTTACTTTTAAGTCCCTGTTAAGGCCTGGACAGTCAAAAATTCACCTTGAACATTGTGGCTTTGTGTTTTGTTTTTAAAGGACTGAAAAAACCCAGAAAACACATGATGGAACTGAGGAAAGAAACTGCAGTATAAATATTAAGGTGAAGAATACAGAAGAGTGACAAACTAAGCAACAAGGCCTGCTAAAAAAAGGAATGGGAAGAAAAATACTCTTAAAGGGAAGGGAAAAGAAATTAAAATATATTTCTTATCACATTTATGACACTCTTACTGCAGCTATAGGAAAAGGCAGGTTGTTCTTTAATTTAACGTGAAAAGACATCACAATAATCCCCAACAAATACTTTTGTAAATAGTTGCAACCTGAGACGGGGGCATACTGTATGTTCATGCAAAAGTGTTTTATGCAATCAAGCTGGACTGGAGAATTCAAAAAACCCACACAGCTTATGACCCCCTATAAAATGTCATGTGCCTTAGCAGACCCCGGTGTTGCTGCCCCTGCTCTGACCTGATGAGACCCTGATGTGGAAGCTCAGACTTGCCGATGCAAGCTCAGCTCTACCCCGCTGTTTGCAGACGTATGCCAGGAATTTCTCCCATCTCTACTACAAGATAGCATTGAGAATTGGAAATGTTCACAGCCAAATTCTTTTGCTCTCACTCACACATAAATATAGCCACATGCCACATAGAAAAAGGCATGTGAGAATATATACAGGGCCTAAAATATGTCAGATTTTTATAGTAACTGGACTTGCTGCAGAATCCTCCTCTGCTACAGCCCCCATGTCCAGAATCTCAGCTTTCATTAAGAGCTTTTCTAGCTCTTTCAGCAGAGAGGAATTTACCACGCACAACGCAACAGGCTATGGTTCACGGAAATACGTCTGAACCATTAACAAGCAAATGGAAACAGTTTCAGAGCAAATGTTCTACTTTTTGCAGACTGATCTCCCTTTCATAGTATGATTCTGCCCCAAAAATCATTTCCAGTCACACTGACCTTAAACTAAAGACACACCTTTCGCTCTTCAATTTAAGAAAATAGCAAACTGAGCTACAGGTGAACTGAACTGGATTTTAGAGGAACACCATGCATTTGATTTGCAGGTTATCTTTTCATCCAAAAATCCTAGACACCAGAGGACTAATGAAGCCATCGTTCTACTCCATAAACCAGTAACAAACCCATAAGGAAGCCAAAGAGCCATAAAGAAGCCAATGTTTCTACTCGTAAGAAACCAAATACCCCTAAGACTGACTTTGCGGTTAGGTCCTCTCCTGGCAGGTGGGAGACCTAATGCCTAAATTTGGGGATTCAAACTTAAGCTTCCCATTTCACCATCATTGTGCTGTGAGGGCTGTTTTTTCACAGCCTAGTGTAGCTACATAACTAACGAGGTGGCTTCACAGTTTAATGACCTGAGCAGCGAGTGTATTGCTCCCACTCAGCTCAAGAGAACACCAATTTACTCCTACCCTTGCTTGACAAAATGAATGCCATCGTATTCTGAACAAGCCCTACTGAGTTAAATGCACTGATCCCTAATGTTTCCTTTGCCTAAAGGAAACCTGGGACTAGCATCTGAACAGAACTCCATTGGCTTTAGTAGAATGAACACAATTTACACATATCGCCAACTTGGGGGTCTTGTTGATTCTCTGTCAAGCAGCTTGTTCTCTTAATTGAATGTCTGTAGCCCGTTTTTCATACAGCTGTTCCTAAGTTCTGGGGAATATCTGGATAAAACGATCCAACATCACAGCAGAAATAGAACCGGCACATTTTGTGGGCCCCAAGTTGAGTAACAATGCTCCCAACACCCTTTTCATGTTGAGCCGCTCTCCCCCCTACCTTTTTTGGAAGGTCTTTCAGATAACGGCAGCATCCGGTAGACCCTGAAGGCATTGTTTCCTTTCTTTATACTTTTGTCCTTCACTTCTTCTATGTCGGGCAGGGAGTTCATAGCACAACGGAAGTTTGCCTTCCATGTCTTTGGATCGGGTTTATCTACTCCTGACTGGTATTTTCCTAAGCAGGAAAAGAAAGTTAGGTGCACAACACACAATTGAAAACCTAAGACAATTTAATAACAGCATAGGCTAACTTCACAGTACCAGCCTTCAGTTCCCATGACAAGTGTTCAGACAAGAGCTGAGGTTGCACGAGAGTGTCCTGATCTCATTCCCGTGCACATTTCTAGAACACATGATGAACAGTTTCTGCTCAAGAAAGAGCCAGGGCACTGCAGATCAGATGTGACTCCACAACAATGTGGAAAAGCTTGCACAGCATTTACCTTTATTATGTCTGGCTCAAATCCATAGAAAGGCATAAAAAAGCCTAAGGGCCCAAGTCTACAAAGTGCTGAGTGTGCTCTACTCTCAACAATTTTGAACCCAATCTTGTTAATGTTTAAATCAATTTTTACTGTGCTACGCAACGCAAATGAGTTGCGGCACTTCAATAAGGCAGGAGAGTACTGCAGGCCTTAAAAAAACCACTTGGCCTCCCGCAAATGTAGATATTTATACTCACTCTCTGTGTTAGTAAAAGCAGAGGCAAGAAAGAAGGAAAATAAAACTTTAAAAGAGAAAACAATGCAAAAATCCATCCTGCAGAAAAAGAGTTCCAATACCTGTGTGAATTGCCCAGTTTCTAAACAGAGGAGCATCTTTTTCAACATCCCACCCATGTCTTGCGGCATGCATCCAGGGAATTTGAAAAATCTTCTTCTCCTGGAAGGGAAAACAAACAGGAAATGCCAACCCTGATTGACTTGAGGGATCTTCTGATGACTTTAAGTCACTTATTTAAAAGCACAGTTGCAGCATCTGCAAATGTTTTGCTTCCTTCTAACCCACTGCTGCTGTCACTGAACTCAATAGGAAAATATCCACTGGCATCACTGAAAGCAGAATACAGCTCTGAGTACACAAAACACTCAGAAGCCCCTTCATGGACGATGCGCCTGGCAGTTTTCCAGGCTGACACATTCATAAAACATGCAGTGCTACAATTTCTAAACATTCAAATGAAGGCTAGTTTTGGAAGCACAGTTACTTTTATGACTAGAAAAATTACATATGAAACTAAATAATCATATGAACTAAATTCAAGGGATTTAGAATTCAGCCTGTAAAATACTTACAGGGTGAACGAAATGGATATCTCAAATTTATACACCTAGCAAATGGACATATGAATATATCAACTGTAGACATCTCTCCAGCAGGGATAAAAAATATGACACCCATGTGAAGGTGTGGCATTGAAGATAGTCAAATGTATTTTAGTTTAGAAACTTTAGGCCAACGAGAAGTGCATTTAAAGCAATCCAAAGGAAGGGGTGTTTTTAATTAGTTTTTCAACACACAATATATATAGTTAAATCAGGGCATGCCTTATGTGGTGGAAGTATAAACTGATTCCCAAAGGGGTCATAAAAACTCATGGAAGATAGTACACTGACGACTATCAAAGATTATAGCTTTGGGACGCAGGTCCAGCTCTGGAAGCTTGAATAGCTCTTTCCAAGCTTGAACAGCATGTTTCCTGTACTCCTTCCACAAGCACTTAGCACACAGGATGCTGAGACAGATGGATGCTGCATCAGATGTGCTTTTACATCATATGACATGGGAACCAATTCCTGTGTGCTGACCTAGAGAGCTGCTTCAGAACTCTTCACGCTTATTTCTGCAGAGCCATACAAAAGGAGTTTGCTCCACACTTGTTTTTTCTCCCCTGCCGGGGGGAATACATCTTATCTGGCCTCACATGCAGACATCTTGCACTATAAACACTGCCCTTACAGGTTAGATCCACTTCTCGCCCTGTGAAGAGAAATGCACTTCCAGTGCAAAAAGCACCCTCCTCCTGAGGTGTCCACCTGAGCTACGCCAACTGAATTGCAACCTGAAAGAGCCCATTTCTCTCCACTGACTGCAGATAGCTCTAAGCAGGCAGTTCTCCTTTAAGTAACTGCATTGTACATGTCTGTGGTTGGGTGAGACGAATCCTTTGCTCTTTCCCCTTCCTCAGACAACTCTTCTTGTCTGTCTGGTTAATATTTCACTAATGTCAAGGTTAATTCTATTTCCCTTCCTTCCCATGTGATCTTCTCTTCTTTGAGCTGGTGTTTTGTACTGTCCTTCAACTCTTTTCTTCAATCCTTTCTCTCATTTACATTCCCTTGTTCAGAATTGCATTCTTCTGTTCTTGCCTGGCTTCATCTTAATTTGGTGAAAGCACAGATTTAACACATTCTTCAGCCCCCTTCAAGCCCTCATATTCTCCCTCTTAATCTATTCCCATCACTTCTCTCACATGCCTTTTACCTCCCTACTCTTCCCCCTCTATGCAATTAAATCATTCTACAGAGCTGCTCTCCTCTTTCCCCAAATAGAAACGGTCTAAAAAAAAAAACCTTCTACCCTACTATCCTGTGGTTCACAGCACTGCTGTATTCATCAGAGCTTCCTTGCCTTTACTCTCCCATAGACAATAAGAAGCATGGAAAAAATATCATACTTCCAAAGAAAAAATTTTCTATGAACAAGAACTTTAAGAACTGACCAGATTAAAAAGTCTTCTCACTCTTGGTGATGGGGAGATGTTTGAACAACTTTAGACAATGCTACAGAGGTTAAACCACGGATTTCATATTTCGTACGATAATTCAAAAAGTTCTGTAGGAACTAGCAGACCAAACAAGACTCCAGACATAGCATCCTGTCATCATCGACCATACTCATTGCTTCAAAGGAAGGTGCCAGGATGTTCTCAACAGCAGCCTTAACTGTTCATTATAATGTTTCTGTTCATTACAGAAACCTCTTCCCAGTCCCAGATGTCTTGAAGCACACAGAATTATAGCAAATTGTAATATAAATAACAAAATAATAGAATTCATGTGTATTATAATTTAGTAATAGATATCTAAGTTTACCTACCTGTGTAGAAACTACAGATTTTCTCAACAACTATCAAATGTCTAATCTGCTCTGAAATCCTGCAAGACTGCTGACTGCAGCAATACCATGTGTTTGTGTTTACATAGATGATTTCTATTTAAATACTAATTTTTGATTTCACACTTTATCAAAAACATTCACCTATATCCTTTTTCAGCTGATGCTTCCTAATAGGAAACAGCTCATCGGTGCTTTCTCTTAGACTTGCAAGAGCACAAGCTGTCTGATAAAACACTCCATCACTGGACATTTCTGTAAGAGTCTTGTGTTTCTGTTAAAAAATTAGCCTCACCTAACGTCAAAAGCACAACCCACAAAGCTTTAACAGTGTAACTGGAACTGCTACCAAACTCCAGTGGGGACATCAAAAGGGAAAGGGTAGAGGTCACATTCTTAGAAATAGGCAGGAAAGGGAAAATAGAACCAAACGCTTGCAACCAATGCACTGAAAAACGCGCCAAGCAGGTGAATGAGCATGAGATCACACACAAGCTAGAAAGTCGTAAAACAAATTTTAAATATCAGCATCTGTCTGGAGGGTAATACTCCAAGCATCCATCAAAGCAGCCTCTCAATTCCTGTCACAGCTACTCTGAATGTTTCCAGTCTAATTTCCTTTTCCAGAAAAGGTCAGCAGGACAATGACCTCTCATTATCCCCCTCCTCACACCACCTTTGCCCTCAACTGAACTACGTAATTTCCTTCACACCTCCCAATTTTTCCTCTCTGGGAAGATAAAGAAAATCCCTTCCTCCCTCAGTAGCAGGATAACGTTTTCACCAGGAAGGTACACAAGTATTAATTTTTTAAGCCCTATACAAAGGGGTCTGTTCTGGAGGGGAACACAAAGCAGGATGTATAACATGATAACTGACAGAAGGGGAAGGA
Organism: Apaloderma vittatum; assembly: GCF_000703405.1. Lineage (NCBI taxonomy): Eukaryota > Metazoa > Chordata > Aves > Trogoniformes > Trogonidae > Apaloderma > Apaloderma vittatum. Next base: position 20,628 of record NW_009735785.1, on the reverse strand, counting down.
ATTAGGTAAATCAGCTGTACCTGATTTGTCATTTTTAACTGAGAGGTTTCATTCCTTTCTCAACCTGGAAAAATTCCCCGCAAAGAGACAGCCAATAACCAACCCAGAATGGTAATAACTACTTGAGTATTTAAATCTTATTTCCTTAAAAGTCATGCAGACACACACACAAGTGCCATTCTCTTGTTAATCTGACCCACCTTCTATTCTGTACTCTGAACTGTCCTTTGCCAAACTTTGATTAAAATATACAAATTTCAAAATTCTACTGCCTCCAGAGTTGATTCAGTGGGTGCAGAACAGGCTGTGATACACATGACACTGTATCACTGATTCCATGCATGGCTTTGTTTATGGTCAGGATTTACAGCAAAAATAGAAATATTTTTGGTTCAATGATTCATTGTTGGAATAAATGTTTACATATTTTTAAACAGAAATGCTCACAAGTGCAACTAGCATGTTGAGCACTGTAAAGGCAACCCAGAAAGGTGCCAAATCAGAGGGCAGGACAGAAGTGAGGAACTAGAGTTAAACAAACCTCAAGGCAGGCCATTTAGCCTGGTATCCTCTTTCTGGTAGAAGCCAGGCTTTGTTGAACAAAAAAAAATAAATATCAAAACAGTTGATCTGTGAGACAAGCCTTGGTCAATACAGAATATGCTAACTAAGGACAAAATCTCTTACTGACTCTTTCATGCAAACAGTTTATGATAGGAGCACAAGGCAGAAACTGCTGTAACAACACAATCAGAGAGCTGTAAACACTGAACAACATGACATGCCTTGCAAACTGCCTTTACGGACTGGTAGGCTGAACTTGGAAGAACGAAGAAAACACTGCACAGTGGCAGTATTTTCACACACTGCAGAGCAAAGGAGGCAAATGCATTCCTGAGGTGTACCAAAAAAAGGTTACATGAACATAACCTACAGATGACAACGTTCTATTTAAGAGTAATATGCCCAAATCTGAAATGCTGTGTCCTGCTAAGCACAGAGAAATCATTTCAGGATTAGGCAGGAATGCCCAGCAAAGGACAGCAGAGATGGACTGTCAGCAGGAGTGACCTGACGCTGAAGCAGACACTCAAGGAGAAGAACCCATAGGGACCTGAACGTGGGACTCAAATTACAAAGACTACAGTAAAAACTCGTCTCTTCCTCCTATTCAGCTGTGACCCTATTATGCAAGAACAAGGACCTACTCAAATTCACAGGGCAGCTAACTAAGGAATGGATAAAGCAATATTTATTTACCCAGCCACAGCATGCGAGAGACACTGATGCAGGAAGTTCCTGAGAAAAACCTTCGCAGCAGAAATTTAAAGGGCTCCTGATTAATTTTAGAGTCACGAGGGTTTCTAGCTAATTGCCATTCTTTAGCTGTAAAAATGAACACCTGAGCACCACAACTACAACTACAGGGAGGATACCAGACTAACTGGATTAGCATCAACCAGAGTGGCAGCATTGGTGCTTCTGCACCTGATTTTGTGCAGTTCTACCCATTTTGATAACACAGTAGTAGCCTCTGTTAGCCTCATGCTTTTTCAGTGTGCTGAATTATTCTCCTGCACACTGCAGAACGCATACAGTATTTCCAGGGTTTATTACTGTTCAAATTCTCAAATACACTCTTTGCTTTTACTAAGCCTATTAAAAACAAAATTCAAATTGGGCACTGACACTTTGGAGCCCATGCTTGTGCTCTCTGAGTGTCTACAGCTCTCAGGGCCAGGAATATTAGGTTTGGGTCTGCCAGAGGACAAGTTACCCCACTTTCTCCCAGACTAAGAAGTATCAGAGAAGTGTCACGTCTGAAACAGGAGATTATTGCTTCAACACAGTCCAACACAGAATGCAGCCTTCTACCTCAGGAGAGCATTTTGTTCGCATCTCTCTAACGCTACTTTGTGACCAATCTGTTCCCGGCTTAAAAAAAAAATAAATAAAAACTCCCCCAAACAACTAGTGTAATCTCCAGAAACGCTCGCTCCAACAACAAAGAGCTGGAAAATGCTTTCAAAGGAGCCACAAATCCAGCAGGCCAAAGCAGGGCGCCTCAGATCTGGCAGGCGAGGCCGGAGGAACAGG
>NW_009735785.1:0-18500 GCF_000703405.1 Apaloderma vittatum | reverse complement strand
CAGCAGGAAGCATTCAGCTTTGCCCTTCCTCTCCATGTCACCCCTTTGAAAACCAGGAACGAGCTAATTTACCTATCCCAACCTCAGGCACTGCCATAAAGTCCCTCTTCAGCACACGTACACACGGGCGCGTGCGTGCACACCCCCCCTTACCTTATTTAGCCATTTCAGCCCCGGTATCCTGTTAGAGTTGATTTGCTCTTCCAGCCAGGGGCGCATCCGCATCCTTTCGACAGGCATTGTCACCCACCTGGGAAGGAGCTGTAGGGAATAAGGATGAGGTTACTGGTTTTCCAGGCAGAGCTTCCAGGCAGCACCCCCATCTCCGCAGAGAAGGGACTTTAATAAAGCTTTGCAGGCAGCGAACAATTGTAAATATAATAGCGACTTCAGATCTGTGCGGGAGCCTTCCCTAAGAGCAACTGAGATGATAAAGCCTTCTCCACAGCAGAAAACACTCTTCTAGTACACCTGGATTAGAAAAAAAACTTCTCCTGAAGAAGATACACCATGCTGGCAAAAGCCTGTCTGCTGATACAGGTGGGATACCAGAGGTCACAAAGAAAAAAATTACGCTCCTGAACAGACCTCTTTTTGGCCCACACACCTCCATTTGCACAAGACCTTTTATTGCCAAGATAAGAAAGGTAACCAAAAAAATTCACATGCAGGAGACATCACTGTATTAGCTAAAATGATGCACACAACAGAAGTGCTTTCAAATGGCTGATTCTGCCCCATAAACTTGACTAGAATTATGAAAAATACATTTTACATCACAGCAATTTACTAGACCATTTTGATTCTGTCAGAGTAGTTTGACTCCCTCCCTCCAGCCTTCTCTGATCAACACAGTCAATGATTTTTCAGCCGCTATTTTACATTTTGATACTGCTTATCTGGGAAGTGAGTGTTTTACAGCCCCCTCAGCTGCACCACACCACATTTCATTACTCAGTTAAGACTTAAACTGACTTCTTTTTTTCTTCTCTCTCACACACGTGATTCTGATGCCACTTCCCTGTTTAGAGCTGTGAATTATTGACATTAAGAGTCCAAAGTCTTGAACTCGAGGCAGAAAATTTCAAAAACATTAACCTATCTCAGGTACCACTTTGAAAGTGCCAAGATCCAAATTAAACCACAGCATTAAACTCCTGTTAGGGAGCCTGCAACCCCTTATTTCCACTTTCAAGTACTTGCATTTAGGCTGCTGCTTCTCCTTTCCCCCTCTGCACTGGGCTCAGCTCCTTCCTCTCTTCTTTGTTCTTCACATCTGTGTTCTCTGCATCATTCTTAACTCCTCTGCTCTGCTATTCTTGTCACCTTTGATCTTAAAAAAAAAGGCAAAAAGAGGAAAAAAATTAGTAGGCCACGTATTCAAAAGCACACAGCTATGACACAAATGTAAATGGGTTTGTTCTTGCTTCCTATGGGAGAGCAGGCATCAGACAGACTAACAATTAGGCAATACCAAGCCCACACCCAGCACAAGAGGAAGAAAAACGTTCAAAGTTTCCTCTCATTGCTCTGAGGACATGCATTTCCTGAAACTAATAGGGAATTAAAACCTGAGTGCAACAATAAGGCTCTTTGATGTGTTCAGAGAATTTACCAGCAGCCGTGCTCACGCTAATCTCTTAGCAAACAGACTGGCATTTCATCTGCTACTGTGTGGAGCTGGTCACTCACAGCTTCAGCCGCAGCCTTCCCCACTAATTTCTAAAATAGCTCACAAAGTGGTTGAAACTGCTCAGCTCCCTTTCAGGTTCACATCATGCACAAAGAAACAGCCAACCCCAGAACTCGACAGCAGCCAGGCCCTTGTGCAAATCCCTTCCCTGTGCAAGAGGGAAGCTGTTTTCTGAGTGACGGCGACGCGGGTGCAGCTTTTTCAGCCCCGGGTTGGTGGCGAGCAGCTGGCCACTCCACTGCAGCCCTCTCCACTTAGCACCAACGATCCTCACCCACGTTGCAGTGTGTACAGATCTTCCCCCACTGCACATAGTGTCAAAGCCGAAAAATGCAAATGGCAATGCACTAAAAACGTGAGCGAATTTTTATTCGTCTGTCAAGGAAGAAACAAATAGATGCAAGGATCATCTTGGATGCATTAAGATATCCTTAAGTACACGTGCACTTTGAAACAGTTTCCTGAAGACACAGTGTATCATCTTCAGCATTCAACAAACGAGTGCTCCTGTTTAGCAGCAGGACTCATCTTCTGGGTAATGAGCCCCTAAGACAAATTTCAAGCCTATCTGAACGAACAAATTAGACAGAAGGAAAAAAAGTCATGCTGAAGGCAGCAGCAATGAATCCCACTTGGGACAGGCCACATAGAAGAAACAGAAGCTGACTTTTTGCAAAAGCAACGCATTTCAGGATATGAGAAAGCTGCCAAAATTGTTACTGCAATGAAGCCAATCTAGCTCAAAGCGGCACGATAGAGCCAGTGATCTCTTCCCTCCCACATTCCCGGGGGTTCGCCAGCTGCTCCCCCGCAGATGCTGTGGTGCTTGTCTCCTTTTCAGCACCCTGGGACTCCTCTGGGATTAGCACCTGCAGCTCTCAGCACACACCTTCATATCCATCATCCACCCCAAGGCAAATTAATCCAAGGTAATCAGGAAAGACATTTGGCTTACAAGAAGGGAGGAGTGGTTCCCAAGATCTGTTTATTTGAAAGTAAAACCAAAGCCAGCTAAGAATAACCTGCAATGATGTCCAGCTGGAGGGAACAGCGGGCGTCTTCTGGGGGAACATCTTTTACAGAGGGGCAAGCACAGCACGCTTCTGATCATCAAAACTCACCCCATGCCCCTCCAAGAGCACATGCTGCTGAAAATAAAGCTTCATGTCTTCAGAAGCCACCCCAAGCCTGTCTGCCTCAGGACTGACCACAACAGAGCTAAAATGCAGTGGGTTTTTTGGCAGTTGCATGTCAACAATACCCTTGTGATGAACACAGCAAGTCAACTCTACTGAGTAATTGCCTCTGGGGAATGAAGGTGCCACATCTCCCCTCCAGAGCTGTCAGATACATGATTTCTTTGAACAGAAAGAAACAACTTCTGCCGGGCCTGTAACCTCAGTCTGTCCCTAAGCAGGATTAATGGGTGCAGCACTTGGGAGTCTTATTTCTATGGCTCCAGGCGGGAGAACCTGAAGTTTATCCATCAGCAAGTATCAGGACAATCACCTTCTGCCATAACGAGTCATTCAAGTTTGTAAAAATCTTCGAAACTCTCCAAAAGAGGCAGCAAAGGCATGTAAAGTTTCAGGGACCATCACCTAACATCAAGCCAGCTTCACCCTCCATCAGAATACATTAACTATAAAACAAACCTACAAAACCAGAAAGTAAGGGGAGTCATAAAAAACAGCAGGCATGCCAAGTTCCTTCGCTCCAGCCTCTCTCCGGTGTTTACCCATCGGAAAGGAAAAAGCAGAAACAGTCGATCCTTTTAAGGAGAACGAAACATCAACATTTATAATCTGAAGCAGGCTGTAAAACTGGGAGCACTGATGCATCTATCTCCCATTCCTGGTCAATGTTAACATTTTACTTCCCCTGCACATTTATACGTAGAAGCAGCCATGTGCAGTTGCCTGTATTTTTTACATCAGGACAAATGGTCTTCCGTAAGTATTTTCAGAGCTGCCAAGGCATCCAGTTCCCACCAGCTTCACCACCATCATCACCGTGAGCCTGATATGCACATACCCATCTGCTGGTCTAAGCAAACCTCTCCAGAAACCTGGTTACCTTTGCCAGCTTGAACCTTCACACTCAGTTTAACTGGGAGAAAAATGGCTTAGTGTCTGCTGTGGGTCCCTTGACACTGTCTTCCTCCACCTTGGAGTGACCACGGATGGAGACGGGAGACCATGGGAGAGGAGCAGAGCCAGCTGGGGCTGCAGAAAGAAAAAGGAGCACCAGCTCAAAGGAGCACCTCACACTCCATCACTGTCACCCCCACCCTTCAGATCCATCCCGATTTTGCTGCACGCTAACGCTACTAATTGCACAGGCAGCTTTGTGGACAAGATCAGGGAACTTAGCGGGCTTACAAGCGATACCTCTTTCTATCGGGTCTTTTTGTCTGTCCGAGTCCAGACCACGGCTCCCATCCTGCTCAGACACGCGTGACAGCGCAGCTGAGACGGGTGGAGACTCTGGCACCAGAGGGGGAAGAAGCATCTGGATAGGAGAGGGAGGAACCCCTTAATCCAAAACTGCTAACAGATCTCCTGTGCTTTTAGACAAACTTGGACAGTAGTGACACCCAGCATCACTTTGGTGAGGGCACGGGAAAACACTTAACATTCTCAGAGACCCATTCTCAGAGACCCATGTTGGAGTCAAACTTTCTGGCATTATGTTGAAAATAATTCCCGTTTATTTTTTCTTCTGGTTTACCACTGCCCTATGGTGGGGGAAGGGAAGAATAATCGCCAAGAAACATAGTCAACTGCTAATGCAGATGGAACCGAAGAAAGCATTTTTCCACCCTACAAGAAATAGAGGAACTCATTTAGACATGGAAGTAGGGCTACCTGCCAGAAATTCATTTTATGAACGCTTGCCATTCTTAAGAAGCCAGCCAGTGTTCAAGAACCACAATTTTTAACCCTACCTCCTACAAATGTATTAAGGCTGATGATAGCTCCATGAATATCATATCCCTTTTCTCACTCCATTTTTATCACCTGCCTCTTTCTTAAAGGGGGCCATAGTCAGAGGTGGTTGCCTTTTCAGTGGTGGGAGCTTAAACGTTTTGACAGACACTAAGACTTCACTAAAATTATTCCCAAAGAAGCATCAAGTGTGCAAGATACCAACCGCAACTCAAGAGCCTTTGCCCAGATGGGGAGGCTGCTGGGAGCCTGCGAGGAGCCAAGCCCATGCAAGGACAGCCCACAGATCCGCTGATGCCAGTTTACAGGGGGATTATTTTGACCTTCTTTGAAGCTTTATTTACTGCACTATTTGTGCTAGTCCTGCAGTCAGTTCAGTTTGGGTTTTGGGGTTTTTTTTTTGCAACTAGATACTGCAAAAACATGGTGGAGGCTTCTCTCGAGAAGCTGTAAACTGTCCTAATCCTGCAGACGTGACTCGGAGGAAAAGTGCCGCAGCGGGCAGACAACCCATCAGGAACACGAGACCAGGAGGAGGCCAGTCGATAACACCGCTCTGCAACCACATGCGCAGAAAACGAGCTTTCTATAAGGAAACCACACCAGCAGCCTGGGGTGAAGCATGCACAGCTCCCCGAGATAGACACGGATGAAAGAAGAGTCACTACAGAGTAAGAGAGGGAAGCATGGGTATAGCAATGTTTTTAGGAGTAGTCACACAAAGGGTATTGAGCAGGCAGCTTCTTTAAGACACCATAAACCATACTGAATTTCAGCCGTATGCTTCTTCAAAATATGTATTTTTCAAAGATTCTTTATGCAATGCTCTTCAGAAGGAAACACAAAGCACTCACTTATTTTCAAAGAGATATTAGAAAAATGTTGGTTATTTTCATGAGCTACTCATCTTTAAATAGATATCAGAAAATATGTGATGGCTGTAATCTATATATATGTAAATATTTTCATTTTTATTTTTTATTATTTTTTTCATATTTTATTTTCATAAATATTTCCATAATGTTCAATAAAGAGCTTCTTGTCCTCCCTACTATCTGCTAAAAAATTCTAGTAAGTCTGACTTTTGGTTTTTCCCCAACAGAGATAACACTCATGGCATACAGAAATTGTAACCTTTGAGAATGAAGAGCTCTTCACTAGAATTACGGCAGCTATAGACAGAAAGTGAAAGCAACAGCATGGCAGGCATTAAATCTGAGTAATACAAGATGTTCTCTTCCCTTCAGTTTCACTCCCTCTGACAGCACCTGGATAACTGAAAAGGCACAAAGGTTATCCCAAAAACATAAGCTACTCTACGCCTATGGGTATTTTTTTAAAAATATGTTTCTATGGAAGTAGAAAAAAAAAAAGGAATATGAAGAAACAATTCTTCTTTTCTCATCACAAAGTACCCAGTTAAAAGATTTGCCAGTATATTTAAATATTATTAAGGGTTATGAAAAGGCAAGGTGGATAAGCTACCTGGAGATGCATTTGCAAAGTAGGTCACAGCCTTTACTCAGACCTGTGAAAAAACATGTTTCCCAGAGGACATGTGCAGAATATTGCATGGTATCCATTTTTCTTTTCTCTACAAATACAGAACTGACAGTATTTTTAATTTGTTTTTTAAAAACAGTTATCTTGTACTTGTGCTTGGCTGATAAGCTTTTAAAGTACTCCCTTTGTTTGCTAGTGCTGTGGCAGTTCAGAAAAGCATCCATCACCCCATGTCACCAAACAGATATGTTGAAATGAGACCATACGCTAATTTTAGGATTCAGAGAACTGGGTTCTGTATTTGTCCCTGTGCCAAGATTGTTCCAGGATACAAGGAAATATGATCTTATTTTAAGGAACAGTACTCGGAACAAAATTCTGTCCCTTGGTCATAGCTTGGACTCTGCCTTCATAGAGGATTTTGCACATAGGAGCACCTTTTCCAACTACTCCACTGTGGATGCCTCTTTCAAAAGTAAGCAGATGTTCAAACACACATACTCCCTGCTTGGAAGGCAAACTCATCACATAGAGGCTGGGTAAGAAAACCAGTTAGTTAGCCTTACCAGGTCAGGAATACCTCATAAATGCAAGATTGACACTGAAACACAGACAACTGAACTGCACTCAGCTGCTCCAATTTCGGACACCTGAAATCCCCCTGCCCGCAGGGAGCCAGACCTCTGCCCAGTGCACTTCCCATCTGCCACGAGGAGAAGGAGAATCTCACCACTGCTGTTGCAGAAGCATAATTAACATGCCTTCTTTCCAATAACCCCAAATTATGCAAATATCCATATCTTTTTTTGGAATCAGTAGCAAAACGCGTAATTAAAATAGGATTAGTAAATGCAGAAAAGTGGGCACTGCTGTTCCTGGTGGTAAAAGGGTTAAGGGTTCAAAATAAAATCCTGAAGTTCTCGGTGCTGAGAACGGATATGAAGGGGGGAAAAAAAACAGAACTCGCAAAACCCTGTAAGAACTTTTCTGGATTCATGGATAGTTAGCAAAACTTACCCTCTGTGGTCTTCTAATTGCATGTAATGGTGCCTCTTTTGTTCCCTAAAAATACTCTGTCTCTGATGCCCTGTTGAACAGGGAGGGATGAGGGAATACCAAGACTTTGCTGGTAGGTTTGCTTGTCACTAAGCACCTCTTGCCTTGCGCTCCTTTAAAGCACACCCCATGGCCAACTGCTGCACAGACCCAGCTCCTGTGTTGGCTGGAATGCTTCATCTACGTAGCATTTTTTCTGCTTTTCCCTAATGCTTTGGCGGTGGCAGCAAAGACACCATGAGCATGCCGTATCCTTCCTGTCCATCACCGAAAAAACATAACTCACCGCGGGCAGGAAAGGTGGTATCTTATTTGCTCAGGTGCCTGCAGGAAGGAGGAAACTCCATCAAGGCAGGCCAGAAAGCCAAGAATTGGAGAGCAGGCAGGGTGGGAGGACACAGGTCCTGGGCAGACGGGTGTAAGGCAAGGCCTGGACATTTAGGAAGAACCTGTACAGGCAACTATCGAGCAATACTTAGCCTCCTTCCCCAGGTTCCCCAGCCAAATGTGGGAGGCCTGCAAGGGGACCATGGCTGGTAAGAGAAAAGCTCTGTGGAGTCGTTAAACACCTGGGAACTCAGGCTGCTGAGCAATGGATTCAAGCCAGCAACAGCTCCCCAACTTCCCAAGCCCCTGCTTCGTAGGGGCCAGGTTGTGTCCACCTTGGGAGCTGCAAGGCAGACGGAAGAGGGAAGCACTCAGCATTGCCCGCTCTCGTGCTGCTGTACGCAAGAAAGACATGCAAAGGTAGAAGGAAGAAAAGCCCTTGCATCCTCAAGGGACAAAGGCGGGGAAAACACCAACCCACCCAACATTCCCTGAAAAAAACAAACAAAAACAAACAAAACAAAAGCAGCAAGTACCTCAAACATGTATTGAAATCAGCATTACAGGCTGCATGATAAACATGCTCAGGAAGACGTACAATGGGAACTCATACTGTATACAGAGTGTGTTTCATCAGCCCTATAGCATTTCTGTTCCACCCAAAGGGTGTTAACATGCCCTGGCTGGGATTCAGACATTACACATCAAAACAGACTCTTTCCTTTGGTTTCCATGCAAAGTTTGTTCTCCCTTAGCAGCAAAGCCATGAGTTGTTATTTTGCAGTGATCTCAGGCATCATTAAAGGTAGCCCTTGGATTTGCAGACTAGAAGTGCACTGAAGGAAAGCCATCCTGTTTCAACACAACAGAACCAGAAAGCTGGAGGGGTTTGCTTCTGGACTTAACTGCAATGAAATGACGCTTGAACCTCTCCACACCAGCAGTAAAATTTCCTTTGCAGTAGCTCCTATGTTTAACATTATCACGACACTTCAACACCACGATGCCTGTGGCTGAGCCCATTCACTTCTCTGGCATCACAGTGACTTACATCAGCTGGGAACTTGGCCCAGGTTTCCAACAACTAGATCGTTAAAGATCATCTCTGCAGCATCCTTGCCACGATGATCATCTGCACACACATCAACGTCTGCAAGTCTGGTGCCAACACAAAATGTTGCTTTACGTTCAGCTTTCAACAAATACTTTGTTTCCTTTGGTTTCTTTCATTTGCTTCTCAGGTCTGCCTGGAGTGAAGATGGAGATGCCAGATTCTGGTGGCATCAGGATGACTATGGGTCTGTGCAAGTGACAGTCAACAACATGTGATTACAGAAAACTCTCCCCCTGCCACCTCATCCAGCAGTCTCAAAAGCAGTCATAACTTTTACCTGATTTAATTCCTTCTCAAGCTTTCTGTTATGCCTAACGATGGATCAAAATTTGTCTTCAGTATCTGAGCTGCTAACTAATTTTTCCAAAAAAGGTGCCTAGAGGAAAAGTGGCGACTTTTCAGTAGCGGAGCTGTGTTTTCACTCAGACAAGCTCGGGAAGGGCTTGTTAACAACAAGAAAATTGTTGGCATGATTGTCAGGGAATAATTAATTCCTTGCATTGGGGAGCAGTTATCTCCCGATAAATCAATTTTATTCCAGAATTAAGCACTCACACACAAATCCACTCACGAATACCCACACACAATAGCTGTTGCTGCTTCGCTGTGTCAGTCGGTATCCACGGAAGCCAAACCCTGTGCGTTCCTGAAAGCTGCCAGGAAAACTCAGCATTTGACACCTGATTCATAAAGAATTTTCCAGCCTGGTGAAAACTAGGCAGCTATTAAGGCTCAAACAACTACCAAGAATCACTTCTTTTATCACACTGATGCAACTCAACAGCATTTTTTAAGCCTCTCCATGGCTCTGATAGGCCAACGCACTCCGACGTGGTCTGTGACTGGGTTTACAGTCCCCGTCCCTGGAGGTGTTTAAAGGTTGTTGAGATGTGGTGTTGGGGGAGATGGTTTAGGGGTGAGCTTTGCAGAGTAGGGCTAGTGGTTGGACTTGAACCCAGGGGTCTTTTTCAACCTGAATGATTCTACGATTCTGTGATCCCTAAAACTTGTAATAAGCACATTTCCTACACGTGTCCCCCTGAAAGCAGTGGGGAATCACACATGCAAATATATGCAAGATCAGGATCTTAAACTGTGAAAATACTTTTTAAAGCCTGGGTAGACTTCATCTCCATGTCCTGTCTAGAATTCTTTGGCCTAAGTACAGGGTCAGTGCTTTATAGGGTGCTATGTATAAGAAAAGCAGCTATTGTAAAACAGAAGTCCTCCCACTGGTGGCTTGTGAGGCTCAGGCAGGACTGCAGAGAAGACAAGGACATCTTAGAGGCACTTGAGAGAGGCAGAAAAAATCATTCCAGATAACTAACACTGAGAAATGTGTTCAAGGAAGAGTTTTCACATTCACTGGTCACGACCTGCACCTGATGTAATCCACCTTGCTCTGATCGAGCTTGTTTCTCACAGCTACCTTTGTTTGTGTAACATACTGTTCTGCAACACACAGCAAAAACTATTTGCACACTACACTAAAATGCGATTTAATATTTGCTTAAAGCTTTCATTTTATTGTCTGGGCAAGGGCAGTTTCTACCAGTGAGGTTAATAGTTAACCCACACCTACACTTTTGCTACCCGAACTTCTCATCGCTAGCACAGCACCCACAACCAAGAGCAAAAGACATAAACTGGCTCTGCTTAACCTCACAGAGAGCACCAAAACCAGCCCTTTCAAGAAAGCAGTTTCTCCTTCACTTCCAAGAGAAGGTATTAAAGAAAAGTATATACTATTTTGGATTTATAAAAAATATTCTCGCTTATTTAGATGCTTTCATTACAGACAGCAAAGCAGGCACAGACTTGGGGGCTGGGATCCTCTGAATCATCCACATTGAGAGCTGGAAACATGTCTGTCACATGCACTTATTTACAGTTACAAAAATAGCACCATGAAAGAAGCAGATGTGTTGAAGACAAAAAATAAATTGAATTAGTTATTACAGAGATACTGCTTGACACTGGAGTATTTAAGAGAGAAATGTCTTTCTTTTGTACATACACTTCAAAGACTTGTGCTTAAAAGAGTGCTAAGTATGAAATGCTCAATGCTGATGCTTGCTGAAACAGTATGATGTAATTCTCCTTTTAATAAAAATGCTCCTCTTTCCACTGTCATTGGACACACAGGAACCTCTTAGCTCATTTTCGTGTTGAGATACGAATAGTCAATAGGATCGGTTACAAAATGCGCTCTTAATTTAAAGCTTTTGTGTTGACCACAGACCAACATCTATGAGACAGCCTCAATTTCTGATCTGCAGCAACTATTTCTGTCTTGGAAGTTTCCTAAAATACTATCAAGCTACAGTGAGACTGCTGAACTCATCTTCATTTCTCATCTAAGCTGGATATATATTATTAAACTAAACAAAGCTAGTCTTCATCAGCTTCCCTCATCAATCTCCAGATCAGTTTTGGCATCCAAAGAATTTAGCTTTTATCTGTGCAAATGTGTGAGAAACAGACCTCTGGAATTAAAGCCTTTCATTTCACCCTTGTACAGCTCAGCAGAGCAGCGACTCAACACCCATCAGCTTCTCCTCAACACCCAACCACTGTGCTGATACAGCCCAGGAACATGCATATCTACAGGCGAGAAGGGTATGCATTTGAAATTCCACAGCCCCGCAATGTTTGGTCTTCTTTTGACTAATTCACCATCTAGTTCTCAAGGTCAAAAAGGACATCCTAGCTGTTGGCTGTTCTGTGGAAATGGAGTGAAACCATTCGCAGTCACTTCATGTCATCAGCAAAGCTGGTGTCAGGTAACATCTTTTGGTTATTATTGACCTGACCCAGATCTAAGTAGACAATCCCAAGGGTGGGGAAGAAAAAAAAAAGCCCAACACATATTTTTTTATCTGATCCTACTGACAATTCAAATCTCAACCCGCATAAAATTCAAGTGCACCCATGAGCTGAATGACTCCCTTTCATCACACTACATTGTACTTTCTGTATGCGTTTGCCACAGCATTTCGAAACACTTCTTCCGCGAGAGAAGACACCACTTCCCGCACTGTGGAGCCGTCGCCCAGACCACTGGGTGGGAAAAGTGGCACCCAGATAAATCTGGGAGACCAACTCCTACTCCCTACTGTGTGCTCTGCTAAAGGAGTGCTGTCATGCAGAAGTGAAATATATTGACAGATGAAATAAGTAATAAAACTGAAATTATTTTTCAAGTTCAGGTCTTCTGCTTCTTTGCTTTGTGTTTATTCTTTCATTTTTGCCAACTGGGAAATGAAAACCAATGGAGTCGGTTTCACTTTTGTTTATATTTGGTTTCAATTTTATCCTCCAGTTTTGCTTTCATCTTCTTCATGTAATACTGTTGGGATTTCAGATCCTGCAAGAAAGCTTTCAGTAATTTAAAAACATTAGTCTCCTATCTTGCCTTTTTTACCTGTTGTGGAATTATTTTTATTTTAGATAAACCATTTAAGATGCTGTCACCATTCTGGAATGCATTTAGGGGTGGGAGGTGTTTGACTATAATTTTACAAATTTACATGCCACATCCAATTAAATTCAGTACTTCAGTATTTTCCACTGGATACATCTCTCAATTGCATATAAAGTACATTTGTACAAGTCAACACAATCCCTTAAAAGAGCAGCCAGTGCACCAAATGCGCAAAAGCCCACACCATGCACCAAACACATACTATATATGTGCATGAAATGCACATGAAGACCTAAACTTACTGCTACCTTAATTTATCGAAGGATTAAGGCACTATCTTGCTTAGATAAAGCTGTAAGTGGTCTACCTGTAATGCTACCAAAAAACGTCCAACATCAATAAGAATATTACAGTGCAGACTTTCCCTTCTGTGCACTCAATCAAGCTCTTCAAGTCACATACATCCCTCTGTATACATCAAAAACCAGAACTTAACCACACTTTAGACTTATTAAAACAGAACCTAAGTAATCCTTCCTTCTTTTGTGCTATGTCAATGTTAAGCACATAAGTCTTTAAAAAGTGCTTGAAATAATTCTACAGCAAAAGGGAAATGGTTAGACATCTACTGTCACATGCAGTTCAAACTACAGGACAAATTTAACTACTTCTGCTTTTGCCACACCTTAACTCCATTCCTAACATCAGGTATGCTCGGAGCTACAAACTAAGCCTTTACAGGTTAGCTGAAAAACTGTCAAACTGAAACCTGCTTTACTCTTTAAGGGCCAAGAATATGTAAATTATTACTTCCAAGTTCATCTTCAAAGTTATTAGCCTCTCTCTCTCTCTAAACAACTAAATGTTAAAACAATTTTAACTTGGAATTTACTTCTGCAACCCTGGGTGAAGAACTTGCCACACGCAGGGGGATTTGCTCCTGGATGCCTGTGTCCAAGTTGCAACAAGATAAACGCCTGACTTGCACAGTTGTTGCAACCTGCCTGTAAGCAAACAAAGGGTTCACAACAGTTCCAGTATACACAAAGCTGGATTTGCAGTATATTAAACACTGAGAAACCAAACATTACTGCTTACCACCTCTTTCCTGTCTCCCTGGCTCATTCAAAAAACCGGTAATTTTTCATCACCTTGCAAGAAACTGAAAACCTATCTGGCACTAACTGGAAGAGCAAGTTTTAAAACTGTTTACCGTCTATCAATAAGAAACAAGTGTCGTACACCATATTATTTCTGCTATATATAAACCACCTAATTTTATATTTTTATATCCATGTAGATATGTAGGTGCACATATTTATGTATGTATGTAGACATTAAACTCTTTAACTGTTAACGTGCATTCCTTTACACAAACTGTTAATGACTGTTAACTGCCGATTCAAGTTTTTCTTATAGGCTACTTTAATCTATTTCAATCTTAACATAAGAGTTCACACATAGTCAATACAAGGAAGAACCTTCATAAAGGTCAAACAAAACTCCTAACAAAACATAAGAGGAAACTATTTGATTATGCTGAATGATTTTTTTCCATAATGTTATTCATACATGAGGAATATGCAACTTAATAGATCTGTTCCTCTCACTGTACTCAGAATCTTTTTGGCTTGCTTATTCGTTGTTTTGCTTTTGCACTTGTGATCTCAAAGGACAAGCCAGAAAATGTTTTACACTAATCACACTTTATAGCACCATAAAATAAAACTTCTGTAAACATTGCCTTATGGTTTATGCCCTCAGTACCACAATCATTGTAAGCCTTTGAAGAATGGAGTTCCAATAGGACAATCTTAACAAACGGTCAGAGATAAGTAACACGTGATTAGTTTTACTTCTTTGCCTACAAATGGACCACAACTTTCAATAGAAGATCCAGAAAATATCCTGCAAACATCAGAGGGATTTTGCACTTCTATGCAATCTTAAATGCATACAGGATGCACTTAACCTGACTGTAAACTGTGTCAGGTTAACAAACCCAAGGGTAACAGGCACAAATTAAACAGGATCATCATTCAAATATTTTTTTACTGTACGTTTCGTAAGATCTCATGCAACAAGATTCACGTAACAAATGAGTAATACACAGCTTTGCCTCTCTATGTTATTTGCAAATGGACCGTAGCTTATGCTTCTCAGTGGAGGTTTCTATTTGTAGTTTTCAGCGATAATTCTTTATCAGCATCTGCAGTAATTCTTTGTGGGCAGTCAGTGCCCAGAATTTGATATTGAACTGTTCTGACTGCTAAATTGCATAGCAAGTTTCTCTCCCACGACCGCCTAATCACTGGTGAACCCACATAAACTCCTGATATACGCGCAGTGGCCTTGAGCACTACAATTTATTTATTGCAAGACAAACACCTCCCGCTGTTCTGAAGCTGCCTCCCAACTGTTTCATTTGGGTCAGTTTATCTTATCTGTATTATTACTCATTCACTTTCTTCAAGACACTAATGATTTTAAAGAACATCTTCACATCCTCCTTCCTAGTTTCTTTTCCAAACTACTTAAGTCTTTCACAAAAGCTATTTCATACCCTTGATTGTCTTTGACGCTCTTTTCTCGGCTCATCAACTTTCACTACATCCCTTCTGAGATGGGGGAACAAAAATTAGCACTACTCAGGAGAGGAGAGCAATACAGAATTACACTGGCATGACAGTGTTTTCTATTTAACTCCTTCCCAAGAATTCCTCACTTTCTCTCTCCTTTCTTAGCTGCTTTTGGGCGCAGAGGTTACTTTTTTCATAGGATTATCTGTGTTGCATGATCTCTTCCGAAGTAAAACGTCAGTTCAAACTTCACCCTTGTGTACAGAAAGCTAAGACTGGACTGCCTTCCGTGTGCATCAGTTACATTGGTCTGTACTGAATTTCATTCGCAAACTTACACCCGCACTTTTGAGATGAGATCCTTCTACACTCTTTGCAGTTCAGCCTTCAGGATTTGCATGGTCCAAATGAGTTGATGCAACCAGCACACTTGTGCCACCACCACCTATCCCTTCTTTCATCCACTGAACGGCACAGACCCTGGGCAGACTGTGGGGCTGGGGGAACAACAGGCAGCCTCCTTTCACTGAGCAAACTGACCACAACTATACAACCCAGAGCAACCTGATCCCACTTTGAAACTGGTCCTGCTTTTAAAATGGACCCTATTAAACAAACCTCAACAACAGCTCGGCAATACCTTTAGGAAACTCCAGAAGACTCACGACGCACAACTCCTCCTCAAAAAAAGTCAGGTCTAGTCTCTGTCAACATTTCACATTTATACATGTGTTCACTAATGTCATTCACTAATCCCTGGCAAACAAAGAAGCAAACAAAACCCTGGAGTTCTTCATCTCCCTAGAAACCTTGAAAAATCGACTGCTCATTTGTTACTTTCTACTCCTGGAGCATCAAGGCAGACCCAAGCAACAAGCTGCACACAACAGGCAACATCTCAGCAATTTCCCACTTTAAGTTCCCTTAAAATTCTCCCAGCACCCCCTCCTGCCACGGACATCATCATTCTCAATGGCCAGTTCCAATTCCAACTCTTTACAGACACTTCAGTCTGGGAGAAATCCTCCAACGTGCTCACTCCTCAAAGGGAAAAGTGTCCTGCAAAGGAATCTCCTTAAACTCCTCCTCAGTAAAGCAAGGCTCAAAGAGTTTGTTTCACTTTTCTGCTATGACTTTATCTTCCCTGGCACTCCTTCTACGCATAGAACACTTATCAGCCGGCTTCCTGCTTCTGATGCATTTCAAAGAGGATTTACTAATCGTTTTCATGCATTTAGCAACATGTTCCATGACTCTTTTTGGCCTACCTTACCGTGTTTAACACAGACTTTATGTTGTTTTCCACCTTTCCCATTTGGAGACAGAGCTTTAACTTCTGAAAGACGTCTTTTTACGTCTACTGAGCTCCTCTACTTTGCTTGTCAGCCTCATCAGGTTTTTTGATATTTCTGACAGGTGCCATGCAATTGCTATGAGCCTTTTACTATAGTGTCTTTGAAGAATTACATGCCACCTGCAAGTGTTTTACACTTTTGGCTGCCTCTCACCATTTTATTAAATTTTTTTTCTCTTGCTTCATGAAGATCTACTTCAGAAAATTAAACACTGCCACAACAACCCTTGGCTTTACTGCTCCTGAAGCAACATTGAGTCTAAGTAAGTGAATTATGAGCACTGACAAGTTATAGCTGGCTGGAATTTTTAATGTAAAATTCTGAACTTAATTCTTGCCGGCCAGGACACTGTCCAGAGTTGCTACCCACAGAGTACCCTCACAAGCTACACCTAGGAAGTAGAGGGTTTTGGCATATAAAATGTTAGTGCCTGGGCAAATTTCATGTTGGAGCGTGACATAATCTATGTGGGGGCAACTGAAGCCTCCCATTATCGTTCTATTTCCTACTTCTATAGCTTCTCCACTCTCACTCAATACATGACAATCATTGACAACATCTTAACTGAGCAATCATATAGCCCTAAGCTCTACTTTTCCTATATGGGCCTAGGACATCAATTCATGAGGTCCTGTGTTACTTCCCCAAACAGTTATTTCATCTTTAACAAAAAAGTATCTCACTTCACGCACATGAAAGACACTCGGCCCTCTCCATGCCTTAAAATATCTGGGTTTTCACAAAGTTTCTGGTATTATATTATGGAGATGTTTTAATACCAGTTTTCATACGATGGGGATGATCCTTCAAGAGAGGATGTATCAGGGCAAACGTTACATTCTCCATCTGACAGCTTTTCTCCACTGTTTGTTTTTTGAACCTAGAGTAACATATACACAGCATATATAAATAAATATATGGTTTAATTTAAGGCATACATAGGTCAGCTGCAACTTTATTTACATAAAGCCTATTCTGCTAATGTAGATTCTATTCCAAAAATACCTCCTTTTCCTCTTTTAATCTTAGCTCCTTTTTCTCTCCATCAACTTCTCAGCTGTGCATTAAGATTCTGCCTCTAAATCTGCCTAGTCACACATATGGAGACCAGCACACAATGGAGATTGGGGTCTTTAACCTCCCTTCCTAACAACCTATGTTACTTCTTATATCTCTTAGCTGCCCCTTCCCACCTAAGGTGGCCTGTAACAAACTGCTCTTCTCAAGAACCTCACTTTACATCTGAAATCTGTCATGTTTTTAGACAGCAAGTGGATGGCACCACAAAGATATGCATCAAATACAGTGGCTGACCGCTCCAACTACCTCTGCCAACCAGCTGGGACCCACAGCCTCAGAGAGATCACAACGGGGTCAGGGCAGATTGACACCTCGCTGTGCCTGTACCTAGCTGAAGAACTGCAACGTAGCACATGACCACGATAAGGCAATACCATGTCAAAGGAGTTGGTCCTCTCAGACCTTCCACCACCATTTACCAGCAAAAAGGAATGGCCGCAGGCAAGGGGCACATGAAGTAATTCCCACGCAGGATGTTACCAACAAGGTCCAGAGAAGGACACCGATGTCTCTCAAGGGGCTGCTGGCACAGAAAGACTGCGATTCAGACAGAAACCATCTGCCTCACAGATCAATTCTGCTACTTTTTATAATTATCTCACTGTTTCCGTACTAGGGTGAATTTAAATGTTGCTGCTCCACTCGACTCTCTTTTTATGGAACTAACAGTGGCATTCTTCAAAGATTATATGCAAACCCATCAAGGCTTGAATTAAATGACCACAAACTTAAACACATCATATTTCATTTCCAGAAACTGAGGTTATAGCTTACAATTGCTCCTACATTCAAGAGACTGCTGTCTGCAAGGTCTTAGCATGGTAAACTGGGCTATAAATTATAACCATACACTAACTGGGCGCAAAGTTCCACACTCTGTGACTAAATAAAAAAGCCTCAAACACTCCACTCTTTAGGTGCTCACACCAATCAAAATGGGAATTAAAAACCTGAATACTTCTGGGAACCTGGGCTGAGGGATCCAATTCTTCAAGCACTTGCAACTTTGACCCCAGCCATTGCGAGACGCTTGGAATTTGACCCTCTGCGTTAGACGTAAACAAAAACCTGTTCATAAATTTCCTCTGGGGGAAGATGAAGCCCTCTGTTCACTGCCGTAGAGCAGGACACCACTCCGCAAACCGCCATGCAACGAGCTGCCTACACCTCTAAGAAAACAGGGTATTCCTGAAAAAAAAATATTTACAAAAGCCCCGAACAACACAACAGAGAGAGCGTTCAAATGACACCACTTGCCAACACTGGATTCACCCAGCAGAGGGGAAAAAAAACACAAACCAGAAATGCTTGCTTTCTTTATGTGTGTTTACTTTCAAGATCTTGGCACTGAGGCGGAAAGGCCTGTCGCACGACAGCGAGGAAACACCACCGCCCAGCAGCGGCCTGCCCGCCCTGTGCAG